>NC_083109.1:36507102-36807102 GCF_949774975.1 Lagenorhynchus albirostris
GTTTTCCATGCTATAAATGATGGTGCTCAAAGACAATCGGATTATATTGAGGGCCTTTCTGACTTATCTCACAAAATACCCCCTGTTCCTCTTGATTGCCAACTGGGTCATCTGTGTTGAATAGTTATTCAGTAGGGTAAGTGTAACATTTTAGTTGTGCTTTTAATAAGAGTAATGTATGTGTATATATATTTTAAAAATATGAAGAAAGACATGTGAACTGGATCAGTTTCCACTACCCCCCCCAAGTTCTTTGGAGGCAATTGTTATAACCATTTCTGTTTTGAAATCATATCCTGGTTATTGTTATGACCTAAAGTCCTTGTCCTTCAGACTCAATTGATCAGTTTCGGATGTTATTTATTAACTCATTTAATGAATACAGATTTAACCCACATCAATGACAGCCTCAATTTTTTAAATAATTACATTACTATATATAGTCCTTCTGTTTGTGGCCTGTGTTAGTTTATCTAGCATTCTTGAGCCTCTGTTTCTTATTCCTTCAACATTTGAAAGCCTCTCTTAACTTCCCCCACCATGTAGGGTGATGATGTTTGATCCACTGTCCTCTGGAATTTTCTTCCTTTCACTCCCACTTCTTTAAACAGTCCTCTCACTTTTGCATTTTCAAACATTAGAACATTTCCGTTGTTCTTTTTTCACATCTTATATCGCCATAGTTTCCCCAGGCTGTTATACATTCATTACGAACTGGATTTTAATGGATGTGTAGCATTGAGTGTTAAGTCTCTCATAATTTCCTTAACCATACTATTTCCCTGTTCCCCTGCTGCTCAGTTTTCCCTTCCGTTCTCTCTGCAACAACAGTTCACTGTAAATAACTATATCTTCAGCCTTTTAGCATGTGCTTTTTATATAACCATTTTTATTTTTTAATTTTTTTAAAATTTATTTCATTGAAATACAGTTGATTTACAATGTTGTTTTAATTTCTGCTGTACAGCAAAGCGATTCAGTAATACATATATATTCTTTTTCATATTCTTTTTTCATTATGGTGTATCACAGGATGTTATACTCTGTGCTATACAGTAAGACCTTGTTGTTTATCCATTCTATATATAATACTTTGCATCTGCTAATCCCAAACTCCCAATCCATCCCCCACCCCCCCTGCCCCTTGGCAACCACAAGTCTGTTCTCTGTGACTCTATTTCTGTTTTGTAAATAAGTTCATTTGTGTCGTATTTTAGATTCCACTTTGGTATTTCTTTCCCTGTCTGGCTTACTTCACGTAGCATGATAATCTCCAGATCCATCCATGTCACTGCAAATGGCATGATTTCATTCTTTTTAATGGCTGAGTAATATTCCATTGTGTATATATATACCACATCTTCTTTATCCATTCATCTGTTCAATGGACGTTTAGGTTGTTTCCATGTCTTGGCTATTGTGAACAGTGCTGCTATGAACATAGGGACACATGTATCTTTTAAAATTATTTTTAAGTCATCTTCTGTGCTGTGTCTAAGCTTGAATCTTCCTCCTATCCTCCGCACCAGCCAGCTGCAAGCCAGGCCTACTGCAATCCCCTTCTGCCATATTCTGGACCTCAGCTTTCCCTAATTCGATCTCAGATCATAGATTTATGCCCGCTTGTTTGTCTCTAACTTCGAATCTTGTTTGCTCTTGACACTTTCTCTTCTCTTCAGTTATCAGTCAGTTCTCTTCTTTATTCCTTTACTTTCATTTCATTGCAGGGCACAGACAAATCTATGGAGGAAAGGAGAGAGGGAGGGAGGGTTGATGAGCACTCAACTTTAGTCCAACCACCCTATCTGCTTAGGTTGTACTTCTGATGCCTGCTCTGATGGCCCATGGTGTCAGAACTTTGCTACTGCATTTCCCCGTGGTAGCAAAGATTTGTTTTGAGTTACAGAAATCTCATCTAGCCTACTGAATCAGTTAAATCCCTTCTTCCTTTTCCCTTCTTTTCTTAAGGTTATGGAATGGAAGATAGTACCTATGCAAGAAATATTCAGGCTTAGTTTTCTTTGAAATATAAGCAAGACAGGAAGTAAATTTTTAAAAAAGTAAGTTGCAAAAATTTCCAGTGGGATTAGTTTTATTGTTTAACTACAAAGGAACTTCTCACTTGAATGGAGAAGGCTTCTCTGATTTTTTTTTGATGCGGGTTGGGGAAAATACTGTTGCCTCTCTCCCCTCGTCCCCATTTATCTTGCTCATTCATACACCTCCTTTGCATCTCTTCTTCTTAGAGAAGCAGAGATTGGCGAATCAGTCTCAGTCATTCTTTTATTCATCTCATGGCAAAACAGTAACAGCACACACACCCAAAAACCCCATAAGAGAAACCAGTGAGCCAAAAGCAGGATGGGAAACAAAATTGGCCAAGCATGAAAGAAAAGTAAATGAAAGAAACATGGTTAGTGTTGACCAACACTGAATATGATTGTCCAATTCAGGATAGTTGTGCAGTGAATCAGCAGATTCATTCAAGGGCTCTGCCCAGAGTATCAACGACACGGGAGACTTTCAGCCAAGGGCATAACCTGGAGATGCCGAAATGAAGACAGCTCCCTCTCCAGGGAGGAGTCCTGACAAAGTCATTGGAATCAGAGAGTTGAGCTGAGCATGACCAGAATGTCAGACACTTCATCAGTTATCTGTGGCCACAGTAATGATGAACAGTTATTACCCCAGAACCTCAGTTTGTAACAATAAACATTTATTTTGGGTCGCAAACTTATGGGCCAGCTGGGCATTTTTGCTGGTTTGGGCTAGGCTCCTCTGGGCTTACTCATGCATTTGTGGTCAGCTAGTGGGTCAGTTGGGGACTGGCCAGTTGTGAATGACCTCAGCTGGGCTGACTCAGCTCTGTTTCACGTGGTCTCTCATGCTCTGTTGGGTTAGCCTAGCCTTGTTCATGATGACCGAGCAGGGTCCCAAGAGAAGGAGCAGAAACTTGCAAGTCCTCTTGAAATCTAGATTTGGAACTGGCATATGGCACTTCTTTATTCTGTTGGCCAAAACGAGGTCCAAGGCCAACCCCAGAGTCAGAATGGGAAGAGACTTCAAAGTTAGCGGACAAAGGAAAAGGATACAGGGAGGCTGTTAATTGGAGGCATCAAGCAATCTGCCACATGCCACGGCCTCTTGTACCAAATACTGGACCTGGGGGAAGTTTACCAGGGCACGAAGGTCAGAAAATAAAATGGGAACAGTTATTATGAGAAGATCAGCTTTTAAGAAAGGAGATTGGGCTGGAGCCCCCTGCAGGTTCCTCCTTTGGGACAAACTTGCCTCAGGAGCAGTCATCTGCGCCTTAAAGAGGTCCTTTCCATCTCAGGGAATCTAATCCAGTATGAATGAGCAGAGGCTGGACCTTCTTAATTTGAGGTACTTTCTGATTTCCTAGTAGGATTGGGGAAAGGGGACTTGAATGCTCCGTGGGCATAGAGGAGACCCCACGCTCTCCCTTGGGCTTATGCAGTTTAGCTGGGGATTTTGCAGACTCGGACATGCTCCTTCCCCACACTCTACTTAATTCAGGGAATTTGAGCGCTGATTCTCAAAAAGTGTGGTCCTCAGACCAGCAGCATCAGCATCACCTGGCAACCTGGTAGAAATGCAGTTTCCTAATTGCAAGAGATTTCTGAATCAGAACCTCTGGAGGTGGGATCCAGGAGTCTATGTTTTAACAGCTCTCCAGGTGATTCTGATGCTTGCCCAAGTTTGAGACAACTGAGTTAGACAACTGTATGTGGTTTTGACAGGTTTAAAAGAAAATAGCCAGATATAGTAAATATAGATTCACAACCTCCACTCATATTTGCAACTCAGATCATTAATGAGTCATTTTTTAGTGTAGGTATGTCCCATGTAATATTTGGGACATATTTATACATGAGACATACTTATACTAAAATATTATTTGTTATTGATCTGAAATCAAATTTAATTGGGTGTCCTATATTTTATCCGGCAACCCTAAAATAAAAAGTAGAGAAAAATTGTCAGAGGGTTCAAAAAACAATCAACATCATTAGAAGAGAAGCTCTAGAAAGAAAAGTTAAAGAAATTGACTTGGTGAACCCAGAGAGAAGGATACTGGGGGAGGGTTTTATTTAAAGGAGATGCTGCTGAGCTGTTCTTCATGGCTGCTCGAATTAACCCAGAAGAGATTTCTCTTAGCAATAAATGAATAAATTTCTCTGTCAATAGATGACTTCATTGGGGGCTCTGAGTGATTTTTTGATTCTCGATGGAAGTCAGATGCATTTGGTAATTTCATGCGACCGTGATTCAGCCAGTCCTCCAACCTGTGTTTGTGAAGGAGCAACTTAGAGAGGCATGTGTCAACAGGGGGCAGGAGGAGATGATTTCTCAAGGTCCTTTATGGCTTCTCTTAAGACTGTTTGAAGAATCTAACACAATATTGTAAAGCAACTATACTCCAATAAAATGTTTAAAAAAAGACTGTTTGAATTTACAGTTTTTGCTCCTTATTTTATTTTGAAAAGTTCGTAGTCTTTTGATTGATTTTTAAACGTGAGCTTATCTGGAAGGTTGGTTTTTCAGAACATGGTTATGAAGGTGAGGCAGGAAAGCAGAGCTGTTAAAAAGATACTTTAGAACCAGATACATGGGACTCAAATCCTAGCTCTCCCACTTCCTTGCTGTGCAGTCTTAGGCTGGTCTTTGTTCCTCAGCTTTCTCATCTGTAAAATGGGAATTATTATTAATTGTTAATTAATTGATATTTTATGGGTTGTTGTAGGGCTTAATTGAGCTTATTTATGTAAAACATAAGAACTGTTCCTGGAACACAGTGAGCCCTCATTAAATGTTATTTTACATTATTAAGGACTTGAATCTCTCTATGGATCCTGGGTATTCGGAGGTTGTTTTAGCCAAAAGCTGGTGTTGAATGGTCAGTTCATTGTCATATATGGGAGAGGAGTTGTCCCTTCTGAGCAAAGTCTTGTCCCTCTAGGTGACCCCTGATATTCAGGTGTTGGTTTTGGCTCTCAGGGGTGGTATTTGGCAGTATTACTGCATCTTAGTCATGAATCATTTCTTTTTCTTTACCCAGATGAACTTTCCCATATCTTCCTGAAACCCTCCCACATCTTCCTGAAACCCTCCCAAGAGAATTAGGTTTCCTTTCCCATTGCAAATTGAATTCAATTAAAAAGTTGTAGAAGAATGCCATAGAATGTCATGGAGAACATAATGTTACATTTCCAAAATATTTTTGAGAAACTTGAACTCTAAATCAATTTAGTTCTGCTGGTAAAGATACAGAGTTAGTCATGGAAACATTTTAATCTGATGACTAGCTTTTATCAGAATTATGGATCCAATTGAGATTAGTTATTTTTACAGACTTAATTTTGGAGATGAAAATCAGCTGATCTCTTTCTTAACTCCTGAAGAAAAAAAAAAAGGTAATACCAGCCTCATAGATGGTATAATTTTAGTCTACCTGTGGTTGAAGTGTCAGATGATAAATCCCAAGGCTCTGTTAGAAAAACAGTTTTGTCAGTCTACTCAGGATTCTACTGTACATACCTGATGATCAACAAAATAAGGAGTGTCTAGAGTTAAACATCTTTTGTTGTTATTGTTTTGCTGAGAAGTTTAAATTTGTTCTTTAAATGAAGTTCCATTTTGAATTTGCAAAATAACATGCACTCAGTCTTGCAGTGCTCTAATTCTAGCAGTGAGTGATAGTTGTTATTTTTCTTTCAGTAAAGAAAATGTGTTATGGTACCAATATCAGTGGCTTAAAACATTAAGCCTTTATTGTTTTATGGGTGCAGTGGGTAGTTATGAGGAAGTGGTCCAGGCTTGATTGACCTCAGCAGGGCTCACTCATATCTTGGCATTAGCTGGTGTCTGTCTAGTCAAGAATGGCCTTGCTCACACCTCTGGGAGTTTGCCAGCTGTAAGCTGAGGATGGGTTGACTAGACCATGTGCCTGTCCTCATCAGGAAGGCTAGCCTAGGCCTGTTCATTGAGGAGAGGCAGGATTTTGAGAGAGAGAGAAACAGAGAGACTGGCGGTCAGCAAGTTCTCTTGAGACCTAGGCTAGGAACTGGCACAAGATCACTTCTGCTGCATTCTGTTGGCTTAAGCAAGTCCCAAGGTCAGTCCAGATGGAGGAAGTGAGGAAATTGACTCCTCCCCTTGGTGGGAGGAGCCACAGAACCACATGACAAAGCATGCTGTGGGTGGCTGGAAATGGCCCCTGAAATCCATATCCTATCGGTGGAACCTATGATTGTTCCCTTATGTGGCAAGAGAGGTGATTAAAAGAATTTGAGTGGAAGCACTTATCCTGGATAAGTGGATGCTAAGTGCTTCCTTGTAAGAGAGAGGCAGAGGCGGTTTGAGAGAGACCCACAGAAGAGGAGAAGTTGATGTGAAGATAGAGGCAGAGACTGGACTGATGCATCCTCAAGCCAAGGAGTGCTTCACCAGCAGAAGTGGGAAGAGACAGGAATGGAATCTCCCCAGAGCCTCTGAAGGAAATGTGGCCAGGCTAACGCCTTGATTTCAGACTTTTGACCTCAACGGTGAGAGAATACATTTCTATTATGTTAAGTTACCTTGTTTGTGGTAGTTTTTCTATGTCAGACATGCGAAACTAATACAGGTGTGGATACAGGAGAGAACAAATTGAAGACATTTTTGTAATAACCCACATATACTTCTAAATTATATAATTCTGTATAGTGCTTTTTCACTTAAAGTAAAAAAACATTTCCCCATGTTATTATAAAGTTGTTGAAAACAGTTTTAAATAATTACACGATACAATATGCATATATATGTATATATATAACGCAATGCACAAATAATAGCATGATAGTACACAATGTATATTAAGTTAGTCTAGCTAAACATTTCTTTGTTATTGGCAATTAAATTCTTTGAGTTTTTTAGATGAAGCCATGTGCACAAGACAAGGGCTCTATGCCCTGCATCACCGTTCACTTTTTCCCTTGGTCCTTTCCTCTATTAGGCCCGTGATATCTCTTGTTGGAATTACTAGAATCATATCCTTGATGATCTTAACCTCCCTCCAGCCCACTTTATAAACTGCTCAACCAGATTCGTTTTCTAAAGAAAAATCTCAGTTCAAGTCGCCTCTGGCTAAAAGCTCTCGATGATGTTCAGTTGCAAATGTTAGTTCTTTAATCAAACACTTATTCCCTGGGAGTAAAGTTGTCTGTGCACAGTTATCTGTAGAGTCCTTTTTTCTGTGAGCCTTTGGGCTCCTTAAGAACAGTATTGCTTTCTCTATCTTTCTATCCCCCACGTCACCTGCCATGGCGCTTTGAAGGTATGGTTTGCTCTGGTATCTGCTGCATGCATGAATAAATGAATTCAAAGGGAAAATACTTCTAATTGCTTTGTTTTTTCCTATATGATCCCAGTCATTCAATTTGACTGAATTTGAAATTGATTGGGTGAGTCAACTAGAATTCGGGAACTAGAATTGTTGTTCTAGCTTGGGGAGGGGTCTTAATATTTGTGTGTCATGGACCCATTTGGCATCTGGGGAAGCCTGTGGATTTTTTTGCAGAAGGAAAGGTTATTAATGCATCAAATAAAATACATAAGATTACCAAGGAAATCAGTTATATTGCATTAGGGCTATCGAAGTATTATGAATTGTGCTATAGTAATGTGTTCATCTTTAATGGATAAACTAATATCTAGTTGTAGCCCTATTAGCTACTATAATATCAAAGTGGTGGTGATGGTACACAGCATTTCAAGATCCTATGGCAACCGTAATGTGATATTAAAATATCTGTGGTTTCTATTGATGACAGAATCACAGATCCTGCTAATACTATTGTGGTTTGTTGCCTATGCCCATAATTTAAGAAGAGTCTGGATTTTAATGAAGAGTTAGTGTAAATAAAGATGTAACTTTATTCCCATCTTAGTTCACAGACCACCCCATCCCCCCAACCCCGGCCCTGAATTCGCGAGACCCCAGCTTGAGAAGGCCTGAAAGGCTTGTTTTAGGAAGAGCTGTAAGACAAGTCTGTGTAGCTCTGTTGTCGTCCAGTGGGTGAGCCTGCATTAGGCATGTTAAAGTCGTTCATACAAGTAGGTAGGCAAGAAATTTTAGAACATTTGTATGTCTACTGTAGCACCTAAGATCTTGTAGACACTGTATAAACCCTTTTTGTATAATAACACAACTTTCCAGTGCAGATGCTCCCTCCTGTATGGTGAGACCAGAGGCGTCCTTCAGCTTTAAAAGTGCCATCACCTTGTGGCCCAGGCCCTGCACACGGACACCTTTCTGTTTCTAACCCTCCTGGGCAGTTGCTTAGTTGAACTGAGTTGTTGGGTTGAATGTTTCCCTAATGGTACTGGATTGATAGGTTTGTACTTTGATATTTACTTGTTGAACTTACTCCCTCCATCTACTTCCAGAGGGGCTTGGGGGCAGCATTCGACCTGCAGCAAACTGCAAAACAGAGTGATTATGATAAACACTCCCCAGGGCCTCCTGGAGGGGCTGAGGTGACAGGTGCTCCAGGCACTAGGTGATCGGATTTCCAGTCCTGGCCAATACGCTGTGGTCTGATTTCTGTGGGCCGAGAGAAACTAGGAAGCATGTTGTTAGTGCAGCTTCTGTTTTTTCTCAATATAAATTATACAAAAATATTTTTTGTTCATTCCTTAAAAAAAAAAAAATAAAGTACCTCATAATACAATCCTTTGTTGTACAAGGCACTGGCTTACAGCAGCAAAATATCAATATTTGTCTCTGTAGTCAAGCTGAATCAGGGCGGGGGTTCTTATAACACTGAGAACTGCAGGATTGTGGGCGATGTTTCTAATTGTGTCAGTTACCTGTCAGCACTATTAATTATGAAAATAAGATGAATGCCTTTATTGACATATATATATTACATACCTCTATATCTCTATTCATGTCTGTATCTATATATGCATATACACACACAATGTGTGTATAGGTATATACATATGTGTATGTATATACTGTGATTGTAGCTAATGTAGAATTATCTTTACTTGAATACTGGAGGTCTTCATGTGACTGACATTTACATTTGCATTGACATTTGCATTTTTCTATCTTCCACCTAAATCCTCTTGACCTTGAGACTTTATTTTTTGATAATTACTTCTCCTTTTTAATTCTTTTTTATTGAATTTTATTTTATTTATTTTTTTGTACAGCAGGTTCTTATTAGTTATCCATTTTATACACATCAGTGCATACATGTCAATGCCAATCTCCCAGATCATCCCACCACTCCCACCCCACGCTGCTTTCCCCCCTTGGTGTCCATACGTTTGTTCTCTACATCTGTGTCTCAATTTCTGCCCTGCAAACTGGTTCATCTGTACCATTTTTCTAGGCTCTACATATATGCGTTAATATACGATATTTGGTTTTCTCTTTCTGACTTACTTCAGTCTCTATGACAGTCTCTAGATCCATCCACATCTCTACAAATGACCCAATTTCATTCCGTTTTATGGCTGAGTAATATTCCATTGTATATATGTGCCACATCTTCTTTATCCATTTGTCAGTCGATGGGCATTTAGGTTGCTTCCATGACTTGGCTATTGTAAATAAGGCTGCAATGAACATTGGGGTGCATGTGTCTTTTTGAATTATGGTTTTTATCTGGGTATATGCCCAGTAGTGGTATTGCTGGGTAATATGGTAATTCTATTTTTCATTTTTTAAGGAACATCCATACTGTTCTGCATAGTGCCTGTATCAATTTACATTCCCACCAACAGTGCAAGAGGGTTCCCTTTTCTCCACACCCACTCCAGCATTTGTTGTTTGTAGGTTTTCTGATGATGGACATTCTCACTGGTGTGAGGTGATACCTCATTGTAGTTTTGATTTGCATTTCTCTAATAATTAGTGATGTTGAGCAGCTTTTCATGTGCTTCTTGGCCATCTGTATGTCTTCTTTGGAGAAATGTCTATTTAGGTCTTCTAGCCATTTTCGGATTGGGTTTTTTTTCTTTTAATATTGAACTGAATGAGTTGTTTATATACTTTGGAGATTAATACTTTGTCTGTTGATTCATTTGCAAATATTTTCTCCCATTCTGAGGGTTGTCCTTTTGTCTTATTTATGGTTTCCTTTGCTGTGCAAAAGCTTTTAAGTTTCATTAGGTCCCATTTGTTTATTTTTGTTTTTATTTCCATTACTCTAGGAGGTGGGTCAAAAAAGACCTTGCTGTGATTTATGTCAAAGAGTGTTCTTCCTATGTTTTCCTCTAAGAGTTTTATAGTGTCAGGTCTTACATTTAGGTCTCTAATGCATTTTGAGTTTATTTTTGTGTATGATGTTAGGGAGTGTTCTAATTTCATTCTTTTACATGTAGCTGTCCAGTTTTCTCAGCACCACTTACTGAAGATACTGTCTTGTCTCCATTGTATATCCTTGCCTCCTTTGTCATAGATTAGTTGACCATAGGTGCGTGGGTTTATCTCTGGGCTTTCTGTCTTATCCATTGATCTATCTTTCTGTTTTTGTGCCAGTACAATATTGTCTTGATTACTGTAGCTTTGTAGTATAGTCTGAAGTCAGGGAGTCTGATTCCTCCAGCTCCATTTTTTTCCCTCAACACTGCTTTGGCTATTCGGGGTCTTTTGTGTCTCCATACAAATTTTAAGACTTTTTGTTCTAGTTCTGTAAAAAATGCCATTGGTAATATAATAGGGATTGCATTGAATCTGTAGATTGCTTTGGGTAGTATAGTCATTTTCACAATATTGATTCTTCAAATCCAAGCAAATGGTGTATCACTCCATCTGTTTGTATCATCTTTAATTTCTTTCATCAGTGTTTTATAGTTTTCTGCATACAGGTCTTTTGTCTCCCTAGGTAGGTTTATTCCTAGGTATTTTATTCTTTTTGTTGCAATGGTAAATGGGAGTGTTTCCTTAATTTCTCTTTCAGATTTTTCATCATTAGTATATAAGAATGAAAGAGATTTCTGTGCATTAATTTTGTATCCTGCAACTTTACCAAATTCATTGATTAGCTCTAGTAGTTTTCTGGTGGCATCATTAGGATTCTCTACTTATAGTATCATGTCATCTGCAAACAGTGACAGTTTTACTTCTTCTTTTCCAATTTGGATTCCTTTTATTTCTTTTTATTCTCTGGTTGCTGTGTCTAGGACTTCCAAAACTATGTGGAATAATAGTGGTGAGAGTGGACATCCTTGTCTTGTTCCTGATCTTAGAGGAAATGCTTTCAGTTTTTCACCATTGAGAATGATGTTTGCTATGGGTTTTTCGTATATGGCCTTTATTATGTTGAGGTAGGTTCCCTCTGTGCCCACTTTCTGGAGAGTTTTTATCATAAATAGATGTTGAATTTTATTGAGAGCTTTTTCTGCATCTATTGAGATGATCATATGTTTTTTATTTTTCAGTTTGTTGATATGGTATATCACATTGATTGATTTGCATATATTGAAGAATCCTTGCATCCCTGGGATAAATCCCACTTGATCATGGTGTATGATCCTTTTAATGTGTTGTTGGATTCTGTTTGCTAGTATTTCATTGAGGATTTTTGCGTCTATATTCATCAGTGATATAGGTCTGTAATTTTCTTTTTTTGTAGTATCTTTGTCTGGTTTTGGTATCAGGGTGATGGTGGCCTCATAGAACGAGTTTGGGAGTGTTCCTTCCTCTGCTATATTTTGGAAGAGTTTGAGAAGGATGGGTGTTAGCTCTTCTCTAAATGTTTGACAGAATTCACCTGTGAAGCCATCTGGTCCGGGACTTTTGTTTGTTGGAAGATTTTTCATCACAGTTTCAATTTCATTACTTGTGATTGGTCTGTTCATATTTTCTATTTCTCCCTGGTTCAGTCTTGGAAGCTTATACCTTTCTAAGAATTTGTCCATTTCTTCCAGGTTGTCCATTTTATTGGCATAGACTTGCTTGGAGTAGTCTCTTAGGATGCTTTGTATTTCTGTGGTGTCTGTTGTTACTTCTCCTTTTCCATTTCTAATTTTATTGATTTGAGACCTCTCCCTCTTTTTCTTCATGAGTCTGGCTAATGGTTTATCAATTTTATTTATCTTCTCTAAGAACCAGCTTTTAGTTTTATTGATCTTTGATATTGTTTTCTTTGTTTCTGTTTCCTTTATTTCTGCTCTGATCTTTATGATTCCTTTCCTTCTGCTAACTTTAGGTTTTGTTTATTCTTGTTTCTCTAGTTCCTTTAGGTGTAAGGTTAGATTTTTTTTATTAGAGATTTTTCTTGCTTCTTGAGGTAGCCTTGTATAGCTATAAACTTCCCTCTTAGAACTGCTTTTGTTGCATCCCAAAGGTTTTGGATCGTCATGTTTTCATTGTCATTTGTCTCTAGGTATTTTTTGATTTCCTTTTTGATTTCTTCAGTGATCTCTTGGTTACTTAGTAATACATTGTTTAGCCTCCATGTATTTGTGGCTTTTACGTTTTTTTCCCCGTAATTCATTTCTAATCTCATAGCTTTGTGGTCAGAAAAGATGCTTGATACGTTTCAATTTTCTTAAATTTACTGAGGCTTGATTCGTGACTCACGATGTGATCTATCCTGAAGAATGTTCCATGCGCACTTGAGAAGAAAGTGTAATCTGCTCTTTTTGGATGGAATGTCCTATAAATATCAATTAAATCTATCTGCTCTATTGTGTCATTTAAAGCTTGTGTTTCTGTATTAATTTTCTGTTTGGATGATCTGTCCATTGGTGTAAGTGAGTTATTAAAGTCCCCCATTATTATTGTGTTATTGTCGATTTCCTCTTTTATAGCTGTTAGCAGTTGCCTTATGTATTGAGGTGCTCCTATGTTGGGTGCATATATATTTATAATTGTTATATCTTCTTCTTGTATTGATCCCTTGATCATTATGTAGTGTCCTTCCTTGTCTCTTATAGCATTGCATTTTAAAGTCTATTTTATCTGTTATGCGTATTGCTACTCCAGTTTTCTTTTGGTTTCCATTTGCATGGAATATCTTTTTCCTTCCCCTCACTTTCAGTCTCTATATGTCCCTAGGTCTGAAGTGGGTCTCTTGTAGACAGCATATATATGGGTCCTGGTTTTGTATGCATTCAGCAAGCCTCTGCCTTTTTCTTGGAACATTTAATCCATTCACATTTAAGGTAATAATCGATATGTATGTTTCTATTACCATTTTCTTAATTGTTTTGGGTTTGTTTTTGTAGGTCCTTTCTTCTCTTGTGTTTCCCACTTAGAGAAGTTCCTTCAGCATTTGTTGTAGAGCTGGTTTGGTGGTGCTGAATTCTCTTAGCTTTTGCTTGTCTATAAAGCTTTTGATTTCTCCATCGAATCTGAATGAGATCCTTGCCGGGTAGATTAATCTTGGTTGTAGCTTCTTCCCTTTCATCACTTTAAGTATATCATGCCACTCCCTTCTGGCTTGTAGAGTTTCTGCTGAGAAATCAGCTGTTAACCTTATGGGAGTTCCCTTGTATGTTATTTGTTATTTTTGCCTTGCTGCTTTCAATAATTTTTTTGTCTTTAATTTTTGCCAATTTGATTACTATGTGTCCTGGTGTATTTCTCCTTTGGTTTATCCTATATGGGACTCTCTGCACTTCCTGGACATGGGTGGCTATTTCCTTTCCCATGTTAGGGAAGTTTTTGATTATAATCTCTTCAAATATTTTCTCAGGTCCTTTCTCTCTCTCTTCTCCTTCTGGGACCCCTAAAATGTGAATGTTGTTGTGTTTAATGTTGTACCAGAGGTCTCTTAAGCTGTCTTCATTTCTTTTCATTCTTTTTTTCTTTATTCTGTTCTGCAGCAGTAAATTCCACCATTCTGTCTTCCAGGTCACTTATCCATTCTTCTGCCTCAATTATTCTCCTTTTGATTCCTTCTAGTGTAGTTTTCATTTCAGTTATTTTATTGTTCATCTCTGTTTGTTTGTTCTTTAATTCTTCTAGGTCTTTGTTAAACATTTCTTGCATCTTCTTGATCTTTGCCTCCATTCTTTTTCCAAGGTCCTGGATCATCTTCACTGTCATTATTCTGAATTTTTTTTCTGGAAGGTTGGCTATCTCCACTTCATTTAGTTGTTTCTCTGGCGTTTTATCTTGTTCCTTCATCTGGTACATAGCCCTCTGCCTTTTTATCTTGTCTATTTTTCTGTGAATGTGGTTTTTATTCCATAGGCTGCAGGATTGTAGTGCTTCGTGCTTCTGCTGTCTGCCCTCTGGTGGATGAGGCTATCTGACCTTGAGGCTTTCTGATTTGGTTGAAACTAATACCAAATTTGGAAATCTTTTAATATACCATGTTAACTTGAATAGTTTCTTGACTATGGGTGGGATAAGGGGATAGTTTACAATGTTAGTGATAAAGTTTGGTAATCACTTGAAGATTTCAGAGTACATAGTTTTTTGATGATTAATTTTGCATCTCTTGTGCATGTCATTAAATATAAAAAGGGCTGTCTTTTATGTTAGACTAATTTAGTAAAAGTGGTATAAAGAGTTTGTGTTATTTATTTTTGTTTTCTGTTTCATTGGGTGGAAAATTTAAATCTGACCTAGTGAATCCTTTAACACTTTGAGAACTATATATTTATTTTTAATTTGTTAAGAATCACAACTATGTCTTCAAATTCCTTACAACCTACCAGGCTGGCTCCTTCACAGAGTTTTCTCAGATCCCATGTATGAATTTCTTATTGCTATTGTAGAAAATTACCACGAAGTTAGTGGCTTAAAACAACACAGACTTATTCTTATCTTTCAATTCTAGAGGTCAGAAGTCCAAAATGGGTCTCAATGTGCTAAAATCAAGGTGTTGGCTGACTGTGCCTTCTGAAGGCTCTGGGGAGGATCTGTTCCTTGCCTTTTCCAGCTTCTAGAGGTCGCCTGCATTCCTTGGCTGGTGGCCCCCTTCCATCTTCAAAACCGTCAATGACCTGTGGAGTCTTTCTCACAGTGTCATGTGTTTCTTACTCTTCTGCCTCCTTTTTCCTCATTTAAGGACTTTTGTGATTATATTAGGTCCACCTGGATAATCCAGGATAGTCTCTTTATGTTACGATCAGTGGAATAGCAATCTTAATGCCACTGCAACCTTTGCCTATAATTCTTCTTTGCCTATGAAATAACATATTCACAGATTCTGAGCATTAGGAAGAAGCTATTATCCTGCCTACCACATTTCCTAAACCAGAAATGATCCATGTGCTTTCTGTAAGGTTTCAGTGACACACTGTCTCAACTTGCTATTATTCATGTACATACTTTATCTCTCCTCTGTCTTTTTACCCCTGGACAAGACAGGACCATGTCTACATCATATTTGTGTTCTCAGAACACAGCAACATTGAAAGAACCAGGTAAATATTTTTTGAGCAAATGAATGATTCTGTGTAAAACTTTATTAAAAAATGATTAGAAGGGAGGAAGTCAATTATAGAAGTATAGAGAAAGGAAACAGGCAAAAATGGACAGGTTATCATCAGTACTACTTGCAAAGAACAGTTTCTTCAAACACATCATTGTCTCTAAGCATCAAATAATATCACTGGTCAAAAGATATGATCCACTTAAGAGTTATTACAATTTTTCTCACTCTAATATTTTGGCATTAAAAATCCTTTAATTTTTTTTAGTTTTTTAAACAGAATCAGTTCTTTGAGGCCTTATGATCTCTGGGCATCCTAACCTCTCACATCTGAACCTGCAAATTTTGGAAAGTGGTGGCCAAACTGTGGGATGGATACCCTTGTGGGGAGACCTGCTGAGTAGCTAGCCTTCACTGGCCAAGTGGTACCCAAGGCTTCCTCAAGCTCTAAGAGCTTTGGCTTTAAAGTACTTTCGAACATGTGCAGCTAGTCTATGAGACACACTTAAGAGCAGAGGAGAGTGAATGATTTCCCTAACATGTGCAGGTAGCCTAGATTTTCTCCCAGGTACCTTTAGCCTACATGTGAGTTATATATTCTACTTCATGATGTATTTGTGTATTTCTAAATACATTCTATATATATGTAAAGTTTTAATGCTGTTCCACATCCAAAAAGTGTCATTTTGAAAAGTGTGAGCATGCATTATTCTTACCATAGTTCTATGATGTAGTCAGGCATTCTTCTCCTGTCTTATGGGTGAAGAAGTCTAGCCACAGAGTATAACAAACTTGTCCATCCTCACACAGCTGACCTGTGATGTGTATGATACAGTGAGTGATTTGAATCTAGATTACTTCACTCCAAACTCCATGCTTCTTATACATTTAGTACCACACAAACTACATTTTCTCAGGCATCAAGGCTTATAGGTCTTGCTATTTCTTTTAACTAATGATCTGAATAGTGCAGCAATTCACAAAGTGTTTTCTGTGGTATGTTACTCTGATCATATTATCTGTGAAAAGGAAGTATTTTGTAATCAAGTGTAATTAACAATACTTTCAAAATTAAAGCATGTACCTCCATAGCAGTGACTATGCATGCAAAGCCCAATAGTAGAGAAATGTCTTAACTTCTTTTACCCCAGCATCTTCCAAACTCACATGACCACAGAACCCTTGCTCTCTCCCCTCATGCTCCCATAATAGTTATTGTCTTTTGGGAAAGCTACAAAATTCCTAGATCCTCGGTCCCCAGGTGGTCTGACATGATTATGCTGCCAGCCAGTGTGTAAATGGAGCTGTTGTTAATGGGCAGAAATTGGCTTGGCCTCCTGTGTCCATTAGAAATGCTTTCATCAGCAAGTACTAGAGTAAGTAATTTCAGTTTGAGCTCTTTCTAATGAAAGTTCAGTCCTTGTATCAGCTATATAGAGGTCACCTGGGAGCCTGTTAGAAACCTGGACTTTCAGGTCCCACCCTAGATTTGCTGAAAGGAAATCTATATTTTATTTTTATTTTATTTATTTATTTTGTTTGCGGTACACGGGCCTCTCACTGTGTGGCTCTCCCGTTGTGGAGCACAGGCTCCGGACGCACAGGCTCAGTGGCCATGGCTCACGGGCCCAGCCGCTCCGCGGCATGTGGGATCTTTCCGGACCGGGGCACGAACCCGTGTCCCCTGCATCAGCAGGCAGACTCTTAACCACTGCGCCACCAGGGAAGCCCGGGAATCTATATTTTAATAAGATCCTCAGGTAATTCAAATGCACAGTAACATTTAAGGAGCACTGATTTAAACAATAAGGGGATTATTTTTTTTATCTAATAATAAATTCAAAGATGGAGGGTCCTGTTTTGATTTGCAACCCAAAGGAGTATTTAGGGCCCAGGGTCCTGTTTCCTCATGGTGGTAAAATGGCTGCCAACTCTATGCATTTTATCCTCTCTTAGCTGCATTGAAATACAGCTAGAAGGGGCTTCCCTGGTGGCACAGTGGTTGAGAGTCTGCCTGCCGATGCAGGGGACATGGGTTCGTGCCCTGGTCCGGGAAGATCCCACATGCTGCGGAGCGGCTAGGCCCGTGAGCCATGGCCACTGAGTCTGCACGTCCGGAGCCTGTGCTCCACAACAGGAGAGGCCACAACAGTGAGAGGCCCGCGTACCACACAAAAAAAAAAAAATTACAGCTAGAAGGCGACAGGGGCAAAGTAGGCATGGAAGGAGGCAGGGACAAAGGACTTTTTCTTATGTGGATACATTTTTTTAATTTTGGCCGCCCCACAAGGCTTGCGGGATCTCAGTTCCCTGACCAGGGATTGAACCCGGTCCATGTCAGTGAAAGTGCTGAATCCTAACCACTAGACCACCAGGGAACTCCCAGGCTTTCTTTTTTTATTAAGAAATAATTTATTTCTCAGGAGTCCTGCTATAGCTTCCCCTTGGTTCTCATCAGCTAGATCTGTGTCACATATTCATGCATTAGATCAATTACTGACAACATGTAACAGGAAAGCCTCAATTGCCTTTGTTCTTGACCAGTGCTGTCCAAAAAAAATATAAAGCTAGCCATATATATAACTTAAGATTTTCTCATAGCCACATTTTTAAGAAAAGAAAAAAAACAGGTAAAATTAATTTTAATAATGTTTTATTTAACCCAGTATATCTAGACCATTATCATTTCAACATGTAAGCAATATAAAAAAATTGCCAATGAGATATTTTATTTTCTTTATTTCATACTAAATCTTTGAAATCGAGTCCATATTTTATGCTTATACTACATTTCAATTCAGATGCTAAATTTTCATTAGAGATGTTTGATCTGTATTTAGATATCAATTGAAAAGGTGTTCACCAAATTGCTCCATGCATAATTAAATATTTTCCAATAATCAAATCATGTTTCAGATTTTAAATTAAATTAAATTTAAATTAAATTAAAAATTTGGTTCCTCAGTCACATCAGTCACGTTTCAAGTGGCTGGTTGCTGTTATATTGGACAAGGCAGGACTAGGCCCTCGCTACTCAAAACATGGTCCAGGGACCAGCAGTGACAGCATTTTCTGAGAGGTTGTTAGAACTGCTGAATCTTGGGTCCCACCCTAGATCTATTCAGTCAAAATCTATATTTTAATTTAACTTAATGCACATTAAAGCTTAAGCTGTACTCAACTTTGGCTAGGATTTACAATGACTGTGGGAACTTTAGAAAATACTGTTGCTTACACCCCACCCGAGAACCTTGGAATCAGACTTTCTATGGGGTCCAGACATCAATATTTTATTGAAGCTTTCCGGGTTATTCCAATATGCAGCCAAGTTTGAGAACTGCTGGTCGAGACCAATCCTGATTCGTCCCCTCAATTCAGACACATTGCAACCCCAGCACTATGGTAGTGGAAGTTCTTAAGTAACCAAGAGTGGTTTCCATATTTGCTTCCCTTGTTCTGTGGATATTTTCTGTAGGGATCGGTGTCTGGCTGGTATCTGCTGTACTTGCTTGGGTCACACTCTCTTGGTCTCTTTTCTCCATTCAATCTGGCTAACTCTTTCCTCTGTTTTCCAGTCAACAGTTTCACCATAGCTTACCTTCCTTATTCTCCCAGGTAGCTGACACGTTAGGCTGTGCTGATCCGTATTCAAACCTGATCTGGAAGCCCATCAAGGGCTGCCTTTACTTCCAACTCCTCACCTCTGCTCCAGCCCTAGTGAAGATGCATCTTGCTTCTTTGTTGTGTTATTCATTGCCTCTGCCTCAGTGTTTCATCCACAGTGTCCTTTTCTTAGTTCTTACACTTCCCACCTTATACATTTCCAGAATTAATTTCCTTTAGGTGCTCATAATTCTGCCTTTGTTTCGTTGATTATATTTTGCCTTCTCGTTGACGATGAGCTCAAATGAGGTGGGTATGAAGTCTACTCATTTAAAGCAGCTCTGAATCTATGAGCTCTAACTGAGATGCGATTTTTATGACTATATTTGGGTACCTTGTAAGCTGCTCACGTACCCTTCTCTGGGTTCCTGGAGACTCAAAATGTACACAGATCTCAAAACATAGGCTTGCATATTTACATGCCTCCATTACGAACTATACCATCTGAGCTTCTCTTCTGAGGAGGGAACTTTAGCAGCACAGACTTGGAAAAAATAGGTTCTTCTCTACTAGGAACCTTCACCTGGGAGGCTCTCATTAGTACAGACAAAGCCACTTTAAAACAAAAGCGTATTCAGTTTGCCCAGCTCTAAGAGGTGCTGTCGTGGTCATGTGGACTCATGAACAAAGGGGCTGACTGACAGCCTTTTGAAATCTAACCCGTTTCTTGGTAGAAGGGCCTCTGTACAGGATACATTTCCACGATGAGGATGAGTAATTGCTGTCAAATCTAACAAAAGGAGTTCTCTGAAATTTAGGCCATGTAACACTTAGGCTATGTAATAAAACAGCTATGTATTAGGTAGTATTTATTTATTTAAATATTAAGAGAATCCTATCAGCTTCTGGAAATTATTATTAAAGTATAAATGTTTTTATTTGAGATCGTGTAAACAAGTATGTGAAGACTGAGCACTTGGAGAAATATAGGAGTTAAGCAATAATAGCAATTCTTACTCTTACGTTTGAAAGTAAATCAGTATTTTAACTGTGTAAACTCCATGATTTAAAAAGTCTTAGTTTAGAAAAATCTGATTTTTGAAATTTAAAATTGTAAGTACGATCAAAAATATTTTTTAAAGTCATTTAAAAAATCTATCACATTTATGTATTTTTTCTAATATTTACATTGCATAAAAAATTAATATGGTAAAGTCCCCATGACATTTTTGAATAGTCATTAGAAGTGAACTATTCAGAGAAGCTCCCTGAGAAATACGGTCCATATGACTCAAATTATGTATAGAGCAGCAAAATATTAAAAGTATAATCTTAGCTTCCTTGTATTAGAATTAAGAAATATCATGAGGAACCCCAGACATTTTGGAGGACTGGAAAAACTTTGACTTCTGCAATCAAACACTCTGTTCAGTAAAAGAGGAAAAGCTAATAATTAAATACACATTATATCTAGTAAAATACACATTTATGCCAGCATATATAATGAAGTATATCCAATTTGCCCAATAATATATGTAACACATGGGTGTGTTGTGTCTTGCCTTGTTCATAGCACTTTGATAAATAATCTTACCATCCCCTGTGGCCCTGGGCAGAGTCAGTAACATTTTGGTTCCATTCCACAGATTTGAAAATGGAGACTCAGAGAAGAACAATATATATCCCAAATCAGCAGAATGTAAGATTAGAAATCATTCATCTTACTCAACAGTTGGTGTTCTTTTCACTGTAGTATGCTGCCTCTTTATTTCTTAGGGCTCTCAGACAATAGAACTTTTTAAGCTTTCTGGGCTATGAGATGTTAAAGGACTGGCCAGCGAGCTGACTACGCCATGGTGGATTAGACCAGCCTGACAGATTGCTCCTATCTCCTGACAGAACCTCAGTCCCTTTTTCCATAATTCTGAAAGAATTAAAGCTTTGAAATTTAGTTTTCCCATAAGTTTGGCATAAATTTAGTGGCAAAATTATGCCTAAACCAACAGGAGGTTATATATAGTCTTTATCCCACTTTGGGTGAAGAGCTATAGGTCTCACTGCATAAATACTGGTGTATTTGCTAGGGATCCACAAACTTTTTCTCTAAAGATCTAGATAGTAAATATTTTAGTCTTTGTGGATCATACTGTCTCTTTGGCAACTACTCAACTCTGCCATTGTGACTAGCACAAAAGCAGCCAGAGAGTATATAAATGAAGGCATGGCTGTGTTCCAATAAAACCTTATTTACAAAAATAGGGGGCAGGTTGGACTTTGTCCACTGGCCATAGTCTGTCAACCCCTGGACTTAAGGGTGATGGCTAGATTTGATGGGACTATTGCATAATGTATTATATTTGCACCATATTACCTTTCTGACATTGAAACATATCAGACCCCAAAGGATTTTGGTAAGGGGCCATGGGCCTGTATCTAAGATTTAGAGGAAATATTACAGAAGAGAAAGTCATCTCTGTTTTGGTCAAGCACTAAAGTCTTCGTACACGCATGACTGGAGGGCCAACTAAAGTTCAGGTATTGCCAGTGCATTAGTCAAGAATGAGTGCTGTGAACCGGAAAGTATTTAAACACATAGGTTCATATTTGCCCCACATAACAGTAAATTCAGTGGTAGGCAGTACAGGGCTGGTTCAAGCTAAGTGGTTCCCTCAGAAATCCAACCTCTCTCCATATTCATTCTCTACCATCCTTAGTTGATAAGCCTTCATCCTGACGATCATTGCCTCATGGTTGTAAAATGGGTGCTGTACCTCCAGGTGTCACATACACACTCCCAGCAGAAAGCAAAAAATGGAAGTGGGGAACATTGTATCTATATTAGAAAAGCAGAAACTTATCCCCAAATCTCAACATTTAGTCTATCACTGGACTAAACAGGATCATAAAGCTACCACTAATTGTAAGGAAGCCTCTGGAAGCAAGTATTTTTAGTTGGGTTCGTTTTCATTACCCACTGAAATAGGGAGAAAAGATATTGGGTGGACAAGTTGCACCATCTGCTGAGGCATCTGTTCTTGTTTTGGTAGCTGTTACATTTCATTACAGATATTTAACATTTTATAGTCTTCTCTCCTGGGCAACATATCTTTTTAAGTATCACCAGTGTTAGCAGTGTTTTCCATCTGAGTTGGAAAATTAAATAACATGATTCACATTTTTAAAATGTAAATGTTGTGTAATATGAATGTATAATCACTTGAGAATGGATTTTTCAGAAATAAACTTTCCTGAGGATTTTAGTGTTGGAAGATTTTGTTTAGATGGGACCCTTAGTATGTGTGTTTGCAAGGTTTGAGGAAAGACTGAGGTTGAAGTCAGTGGAAGGCAGCTTACACATTCAGCCTCGTAAGCAAGTCTTTGTTCTCATGGGGGACGATTGCACAGTAGAGCAGGATTTCATGACATGACATGGTGAACTCAGAGAGCTTTAAGATAGAACAGTCACTCAGTAACTTTCTTAACTATGGCTCTGCTACAAGTCTAAGAGAAAAGCAATTAGATAGGCACACAGAGACCATTTTAGTTTTTACTTGTGTGTCTTTTTTTTTTAACATCTTTATTGGAGTATAATTGCTTTACAATGTTGTGTTAGTTTCTGCTGTAACAAAGTGAATCAGCTATATGTATACATATACCCCCGTATCCACTCCCTCTTGCGTCTCCCTCCTACCTTCCCTATCCCACCCCTCTAGGTGGTCACAAAGCACCGAGCTGATCTCCCTGTGCTATGCAGCTGCTTCCCACTAGCTATCTGCTTTACATTTGGTAGTGTATATATGTCAATGTTACTCTCTCACTTCGTCCCAGCTTACCCTTCCCCCTCCCCGTGTCCTCAAGTCCATTCTCTATGTCTATGTCTTTATTCCTGTCCTGACCCTAGGTTCATCAGAACCATTTTTTTTTTTAGATTCCATATATATACGTTAGCATATGTTATTTGTTTTTCTCTTTCTGACTTAGCACTACTGGGCATATACCCTGAGAAAACCATAATTCAAAAAGAGTCATGTACCACAGTGTTCATTGCAACACTATTTACAATAGCCAGGACATGGAAGCAATGTAAGTGTCCATCGACAGATGAATGGATAAACAAGATGTGGTGCATATATACAATGGAATATTACTCAGCCATAAAAAGAAACAAAACTGAGTTATTTGTCATGAGGTGGATGGACCTAGAGTCTGTTATACAGAGTGTATTGGGATCTTTACCCTCCTGTCTGAGGTGGTATTTATTGTCTTTCTGGACACAGGGCACTTACTTGTTTTTTGTTTGTTTGTTTGTTTTTTTTGCCTAAGCTACTGTAATAAGAAAGGATAGAGGTACCCACACAATTTCAAATGTATCTTTGCTTTAGTAGGCTATCCTAAAATGGTACAAGTGGAAATAGCATGAAAATAAATAGATTCATTTATTGATTTGTTTAGACCTTAAATGTAAGTGAAATTAGTTTTTCTTCAACTACGTTCTGTAACACTGAATTAATTCTAGAATCTGTTTCAATGTAGCCATTATGACTAAGTTATAACAATGACCTTTGATCTGTCAGATAAAGCCTAATTTTGAAATAATGCCCATCAGACCCTCATCTGCTGTACTTTTGAAAACTGCAGCAAGAAAATCCAGTTTTTAACCCAAATAGTTCATGGTTCTTAGGGAATTCAGAATTAAGTGACCACCAAGAACTATTTCAGAAGTGACCAGAAATGGAATGGTCTGCATTTTGATGAGGAGAAATGAAGAAGAAGCCATGTTGGTAACTGTTTGAATCTGGATTACTCTGTGGCATCCAGATCATTCATTAACATGGTCAAACAAGCGAGAATCAGCAGATACTGATGAAAAACAGACAGCTAAAAGAGTAGGATCAATGTGAACAAACCTATCAACTGAGCCAGAAGAAACAGAAATAAATGAGAAGAGATAAATCCTTAAAATCATTCAAAATTTTATCATCAGGGAGAGTTAAAAACAGACTCCTATGGAAGAGGAGTAGTTCAAGACCAAGAAGGGATTCTTGGAAATTAAAATGTAATTGTTGACTTAAAAAATAATAGTATAGTGAAAAGATGAAGAAACCTTCCAGAAAAATGGAGCGAAAGAACAAAGAGTTGGAAAATATGAGTGAAAAGATGAGACATGATAGTGGTCCTACATATTTTTATAGAGGGTCTGGAAAGAGATAATTGAAAAAAAAATTGGAGGAAATAAAAGATACATTCACACACACATTTTTAACTTTTCCAACTCTTCAGACAGCAAAGGCCCTCTGAGTGCAAAGTAGGTTGAGTAAGCATATGAGTGGATCGGTAATTAAACACATTTTCCTGATATTTCAGAACACCAAGGAGCAGGAGAGGATGCTAAAATATTCCAGAAATGGGAGTGGGTTAGGGAATTGACCACAGAGATGATTTCTAGAGGACAAGAGAATGATACCTTCTTGGTTTGGTAGGAATTTTGATTCTGTTCCCAACAAACTGCAAATTCAGTATGAAGGGAAAATAAAAGCATTTTAAGACAAGTAAGAACTAAAACATTTGCTCATCCCCAGGCCATTCCTAAAAGAATTAATGCAGCAAAATAAAAGAGAGAAATGTGGGTTCCAAGGATAGGTGGATAAACTAAACTAATACAAAAAACAAGAAACCCCAAGACAGTAGGTCTTTGGCAAATGGTTAAAAGAAAAAAAAAAGCTGTCAAAAGCAGAATAGGATTTTTAGGGATCTCTAAAATCCTAAAAGCCAATGAAATTTCTATAAGAGAAAGTGCGATAAAACTGCATGTTCTCAGTTAACGGAGTATTTAAGTGGGGCCCTTCTCGACTCAGTTTTCTTTGTTCTGGTTCTTGAAGCAGCACAGGTGAGAGCAGTGTTGTATGGCCTTCTCTTCCTTCACATGCACAATTTGTTTCTGCAGAGAGTATTTACCATGTAATTTTCATAATGTAAATGCTGTTCATTTTTCAATTTACAAGCATCACTGTGTAAAAAAGTTATAGTACAGAACATGGTATAAATGATAAAACTTTGACAATGTGAGAGTAGTAGTTTGCTAGAGAAAAGTTGGGAGGTGGAAAGGGGAAGAATGTGAAAGGAGACAGAGGGACCCTAATCCCTCATTTTACAGAGAGAGCAAGATAGCACTGCCTCAATTTGGTGAGTTAAGAAGAGAGGTTTAAACTGTCTACAGATCAATTGAAAAACAAAATATTATATAATATTAGCGGTGGTGAAGAGAAGGAAAAAAAGGGAATGGCATACTGTGGAGTCAAATGATAATTTTTAAGTTGACAAATCAAGAAACAGGGTTTTGAGCATATTATCTGGAGGTACACTT
Source organism: Lagenorhynchus albirostris (assembly GCF_949774975.1). Taxonomy (NCBI): domain Eukaryota; kingdom Metazoa; phylum Chordata; class Mammalia; order Artiodactyla; family Delphinidae; genus Lagenorhynchus; species Lagenorhynchus albirostris. Next base: position 36,532,480 of record NC_083109.1, read on the forward strand.
TCCAATTCAGTAGCTACTGGCCAGGTGAGGTTATTGAGCCATTGAAATGCGACTCATCCAAATTGAGATGTGCTATAAGGAAAATACACATCAGATTCCCAAGGCTTAGTATGAAAAAAACGAATGTTAAAATACCTCAGTCATTTTTAATATTGAATAATGTTGAACTGATAGTATTTTCAGTCTATTTAAATAATATATTGCTAAAATTAATTTTACCATTTTCTTTTTGTTGTTTTTAATGTGTTACTAGAAAACTTAAAATTACATATGTGATTCGCTAGAGTTCTATTGAATAGTGCTGCCTCTAGAGAGGTATAGAGGTAGACTAGAGGAGTTGAAATCAGAAATGATCCATTTATTTGTACCATTGTGGGAGTGGACTGGTGTGATGGGAAAGGAAGCCTTTTTGTCTTATACTTTTATATCTTTTAGAAAATTGTTTTTTATTAAATATTGAGTAGTTTCGAAAGGATATTTGTAAAATATATGAAAAGCATGAGGAAGAACGAGATAATAAATATTCTTAATCACCACCCAGTTTAAGGAAACAAAGAAGCAAAAACAACCCACCATTTACATTGAAGGCATTTCTCCCTCCCACCCCAAGCTCCTGGACTGTTTTAATTTTTATTATTGTCATCATAATAAAAATAATCATATGCCTTTCAAGAAAGTTTTTAAGTGGAGGATATCTTTTTTTTTTTTTTTTTTACAGTCCAGGTCTTTTATCTTCTTTACATCCATCATACCATGAATTCATAGGGATTGGGCTCCAACAGTTCAGCCTCCTTTCCACTGGTTCTCACGAAGTGTGCTTCTCTGGGTAGGGCAGGCTGGCGCTTCAGTTGAACCCAAGCACCTTTCTCTTTGGCTTCCTTCTTTTTCTGATCATTTTCCTTCTCCCGTTTCAGGAATCTATATCAGCTCTTAGAGTGCTTAATATGCTTGATACACACATTAATTCTCTTGGCAAGAATCTTGCCCTTAACTTGTTTGTTTACAATGATGCCAACAGCATGCGGGGTAACACGTAGACTCTCCCAGTTTTGCCGTGGTAACATTTGTGGGGCATTCCTTTTTGAACAGTGCCCGTTCCCTTGATATCTACAATATCACCTTTCTTGTAGATTCGCATGTATGTGACCAAAGGAACAACTCCATGTTCTCTAAAAGGCCTAGAGGACACGTAGTGGGTGCCCCTCTTCTTTCCCTTTGTGTTGGTCATTTTGGTGAGTTACTGGAAGATGGCGGTTCCGGCCAAAAGGCAGGATATATTGTATAGTTTTTTTGTTTGTTTGTTTGGGTAATTTGACAGTATTAAATTTTAAAATGGCTATGCTATTGGAATTAGTTGTTCCCTTTGAGAAATATGTTTTATGTGTTCCAAAAAATGCAAACTGCAAAGAAGTATGTAAAACTTGATGTGATTTTAATTTTTCTTAAAAACATGGATGTTTGTATATCTACTTTATAACTATGCATGTACACATACATATACATGTATATGCTGCCATACACATAGACATGATATATGTATGTATACACACGAACGTATGCATAGTCAGTACCTGGTAACATTGCTTATCTCTCATAAGTCTGATTGGAAGGGTATTTTCTTGTTTTATACATTTTCAGAGGCAGATGATCATGCAATTATAATTTTATTTACTTGGTGATAATTTTCTGTATTTTTCCACATGAAAATACTTGAAGAAATAAAATAAATATTTAAATATGTTTGAACAGTTAGGGCTTTTTTAGAAGAGAACACATTGCCTTAGAAGATAGGAAGCAACATGTTTTGAATTTTTTTTAAAAAAATGTTAAGTTACACAAAAAGTATTAAAGCCAACCTTTTTTTTCTCCCCCACCCCAAGTGTATTAGTCCAAGAGGCATGTGTTATCACTTTCAAACCAACCCTAAAGCTGATTCCTTATCTCATCCTTTCAGTCTAAGGCACTTGGAAAGAATACAGCAGTCTTCCTCCAGTGCTTCCTTTCCAACACAAACTTTAAGAAGCCTGTCAGCAAATCACATTAATGTAGTGAACTGTACTTCCCACAGGACAGTCAAAACAAAGGAGATGCATGAATCATTTTAATTTGATGAATGTAGGGCATGATATATAGGTAATGTTTACTTTTTCTCTAATTATACGTGTTCATGAGCACTGAAAAGAACCTTTTTTGCGGGGTAGGGGGCAGAGCGCCATGCAGCTTGTGTGATCTTGGTTCCCCAAGCAGGGATTGAACCTAGGCCACCTCAGTGAAAGCGCTGAGTCCTAACCACTGCACTGCCAGGGAATTCCCTGAAAAGATCTTTTTTACTTCATAAAATTACAAAGAAGAAATGAACTATTTACTTCAATCCTATCATCCAGACATAACCATTAATAATATTTTGTTATATTTATTTCTAGTATTTCCAGACATAAACATAAACTATATTTTGAAACTTTGGACATATCATGTGTATGTCTTCTGTTTTTTTCCCCAAAACCATTATATTTGGAGTGCTTTTTCATGGCATTGAATATTCTTCATAGGCATAGTTTTAATAACTTTGGAATAGATCATTTTAGAGAAATCAATGAAAAATATATTATGAGTTTAAATTGGAAATGAATATATTGCATTTTTATTGGGGTTGGGATTGAACATATTTGTTCTTCTAGGGGAGTTTTAGTATACAATTGATACCATAAGTGAAAAGATAATGAAATGTTTACCTTGTCATAATCAATAGCAATTTTCTTAGCTGTATTAGGTGAATGGAAGTCTTTATGGATGTGGAAGACATGTCCAGAGACATATCTTGAATGAAAACAGATGGTTGTACACTTCTGTACCCACCAATAGATGAAAAGGCGGAAACTTCATTAATGCAAAGTGGCGTGGAGCTGTAACCATGCATCTCAGGACAAAAATGAATCTAGATTCTGTTCTTGTCTCAAGGAGGCAGAAGGTTAAAGGCTTATCTTTGCCAGGCTGTTTACCCCTAACGGATGACTCATTAGGCATAAGCTAGCCTTGTCAAGGTGAATTCCACCGGTACCAAGTCTAATACGTATCATGAAAGATGGGATGTGTTAGTGGTTATGGAAAGGGGTGTGTGTGGAATTATATCTTCTGAGGTCAAGTGGATGAACGGGGTTGGATAGGTGGGGGAAGGAATTGTCTTTAGGATAGGTAGGAATCCAGGAGCTGGTACCACCTGAGGAGAACCACTGGATTTTTATTTTAGGTGGAAGATCAGAGACATTTACAAGGATTATAATAAGGAAGAGTTTGATAAGGCAAGATGGGAGGATCAAACAGGTAGTCAAATGAATGAGAGAGTGGAGAGAGGAACTTATAAAAATCAAAGCTCCCACCTCCCAGATGCCTTCTGTGGGCCAGCCACCTCTCTCCTGTGGGTGGAATGCGAGTCACCTGCTTAGGGGGGAGTGATGGAGGAATAGGCCGGGTTTCTTTTTACTTGGCATGTAAGGATAATAAGGTTGAAGGAAATGGGAAGGAAGGACATAGATTGAAGTAAACAGAGCCTTAATTATTAAAAGAGTTTGAAGAGTTGACATTGTCTGACATTTCAAGAGGAATTAAAGGCTCCTTTTAAATGATTCACAGAAGGTCATAGGATTGTTCACAGGTAGCCCCAGGAAGTTGCCCACCACTACTGGATATGGATGTGAACTCTTTATTCCTCTAAGATCCTGACCTCTGGGACAGACAGTGTATTCGCTGATGAAAAGTAAAACTACCTTCCCTTTGCATTAGGATTTGTAGGCTCCCTCTCAAGCTAGTTTAAGCAAGAAAAAGGGGAATTTATCAAAAGGATGCAGGGCTGTTTCCAGGGATCCCATGGTAAGAAAGGAAGAATCTGAAAATAGGAACTAAAAAGCTTTCAAGTATCCAGGCGGCAATTGATTTTCAGGTGCTCTCTTATCTCTGCTTCTCCAGTGCTATTTTTCTCTGTCCCCGTTTCTCTTTCCACATGAGGTACAATGACGGTTCCAGGTGTTTACATCCCCTGGTTCAAGTAACTCATGACTGGCCCTCAGAAGTCTGACCCCAAATTCTCAAGAGAGGAAGAAGCTGATTGGCTCAGCTTGAGCACATGTATGTCCATCCTTGGTCCAGTCAGCTCTGGCCAGTGGTAAGGTCCTAGCACAAATATAGGTGCCATTGATATGCCATGGAAATGGGTCAGATAATAATTCTCAAAGAAGTTGTGGGCTCCATGGGCTCTCCAAAATTGACCACTACCACTGACCCCTTAGTAGATGTGGGGCAGGGGACATAGCCTTTCACCATCACTGTGTTTTCTTTTCCACCAAAAATAATATCTAGCTCCTTGCACTTGAAAATGTGGTCCATGAACCTGCAGCATTAGCATCGCATGGGAACTTAGAAATGCAGACTCTTAAGCCCTACCCCAGACCTACTGAATCAGAATCTGACAGTTCACGAGATCTCCCAACAACTTTAGGACATACTATTTGAGGAATGCTGATTAGACAGAGGAGCAAATTAGGAACCACAGATTAGGGCTGTTAAAAGGGCTTCTTCCAGAGAGGGATGGCGGCCAAATTGTTTTGTCTGAACTTCAGCTGAGAGCCTTCCCCTGCCCTCACCTAAGCTTCCTTTTGAGTGCATTTCTGCTGGAAATTCAGCATTCAGGATGAGGATGGAGAGAGATGCCAGTGTCTGTTGTGGGAACCATGGTGTATGTTGTCCTGTTTTGGCACTGAGAGGTGATCTGTGGGGTGAAAAAAGGAAAGAGAAAAGCAATAAAGGTGTTAATATCATCGTCAAAATGGAAGTATCAGCAAGCTTGCTTTTTTTTTTTAACATCTTTATTGGAGTATAATTGCCTTACAATGGTGTGTTAGTTTCTGCTTTATAACAAAGTGAATCAGCTATACATATACATATATCCCCATATCTCTTCCCTCTTGCGCCTCCCTCCCTCCCACCCTCCCTATCCCACCCTTCTAGGTGGTCACAAAGCACTGAGCTGATCTCCCTGTGCTATGTGGCTGCTTCCCACTAGTTATCTATTTTATATTTGGTAGTGTATATATGTCCATGCCACTCTCTCACTTTGTCCCAGCTTACCCTTCCCCCTCCCTGCGTCCTCAAGTCCGTTCTCTAGTAAGTCTGTGAATTGGTACAGCCACTATGGAAAACAGTATGGAGGTTCCTTAAAAAACTACAAATAGAACTACCATATGACCCAGCAATCCCACTACTGGGCATATACCCTGAGAAAACCATAATTCTAAAAGAGTCATGTACCAAAATGTTCATTACAGCTCTATTTACAATAGCCAGTAGATGGAAGCAACCTAAGTGTCCATCATCGGATGAATGGATAAAGAAGATGTGGCACATATATACAATGGTATATTACTCAGCCATAAAAAGAAACGAAATTGAGATATTTGTAGTGAGGTGGATGGACCTAGAGTCTGTCATACAAAGTGAAGTAAGTCAGAAAGAGAAAGACAAATACCGTATGCTAACACATATATATGGAATCTAAGAAATAAAAATGTCATGAAGAACCTAGGGGTAAAACGGGAATAAAGGCAAGCCTGCTTTTAATTAGGTAGTCATTATCTTGAAGTTAATAAATGTCACTTATATATTAAGTCACTAACCTACCTCTGTTTTTATGTCCAGCTCTGCAAGTTTTTAAAGTCCCTAAAATGGCATCTTTTCATGAAGCTTGAGCTCTTTTTGAGCTAAACCAAAAACTTTTGATTATGGAGAAATTACTAGGTTGATTGTTTAGAATATAGATACCCTCAAGAAACTTACTAGGTAGAACATCTTTGTCAGCAATTCAGAAATCCATGCCATTAGCATTTTGGACTTTGAAGTCTATAAAGATGAATTTCACACACTCTACTTTACAAGAATTCTATTTTCCTACTTTTCTCTTGTTTACTCCTTAAAATAATCCTGGGAACTGACGTGGGTCACGATAACCTGCCATTGCTGTTAAATCAAACTGCTCATTTGCAGGGAAACACTTATTATTTAGTAACTTAACCAGAAATCCATAAAAAAATACTTTCTTATAAAAATCCTTGCTTTGTAAACTGCCAGAAGTGACCAGATGGAAATAACAAGAATTTCTAGTTCTGCAGGCAAACAGGAAGCCCCACCTCAGTAGGACCCTGCTGACATGAATTCAGAACTTTTTTTTCCAACTTATTTTGTTGGAATAGAAGCATTTGGGTTTACCAGATCAGACTGGAATTTTTGAAGCCAACTGCTCTAATACCCTTGGTATTCCAGGTGACCAAATTTCTATATTCATTAAAAGAAAGTATCATTTTGTCTGATGGTTTAACATCCTTATATTGGATAGAAATATAGAAGTATCTGGAAATCTCTGAGTACTGTTTCTCATCCTTGGCTGCACATTGGAATCACTGGAGAGCTTTGACAACTACTGATACCTGAGCCACACCTCTGGAGATTCCCATGTAATTGCATGCAGCCTGGGCATAGGGATTTTTAAACCCCCTCCTCCAAGGAGAACCATCCAAGGTTGAACCATCATCTTATGGACCTGTTCATCAAACAGTCCCACTGAGGGGCATTTGCATGTACGCTTGTCAAAATGCAGACTCCCAGCTACCAGCCCAAGAGAATCAAACTCAATAGTTTGGGGACAACTTTAAGAATCTGTATCTTTAAGCAAGCCAAGCTCTGTTGAGATTCCAATAGAGGAGACCCTTGGGCCACACTTAGAAACACTTTATTGGAGATTATTTCTAAAAAGAGAGTGACTGGAAGAACTGAAATGTGTTCAGTGTTGGGTTGTTAGGGATCCATCAGCAAGTGATTCAGGAATATTTTAAAAAGATGAAAAATCAGTAGTGTGATATAGGGACAAGACTCCTTGCGTAACGATAAAAGAGTGGAGTTCTGGGCCTCATTTTGCTTCTCTAACCAGTTCTGTGGCTCCAGGTAAGACACCCAGTTTCTCTGGTACTGAAGCTCTTTGCCTCTCAAATGAGGACCTTGGGAAAGATTAATCTCAGGTCACCTGAAGCTCCAATACTTGATGAGTTTCTGATAGTAAAGACTTTCTATTCTCATGAATTCTTACAGAAATTTCCAGCAGGACTCTTGATGTTTGCCCTAAAGCAGTGGGGCAACAAGCATAGTAGCTTCTCCATCACCTGGGCTCAAGAAATGCAAAGTCTTGAACCCTGCCCCAGGCTTGCTGAAGCTGAATCTTTGAGAGTGAGGGCCACTGCTCCAAAAATAGTACTTGGAAAAAATAAAGTTGAGAAGTGTTCTTTTAATCTATAGTGAAGGAAAATCACCTCTATAAGTATGAACTTTTAACACTGTTTATAAATGTTACAATATCTTTGTTGGCAAGCTGATTCAAATTGAAGGGGAACTCTTAAAAAATACTGAACTCGGGCTTCCCTGGTGGCTCAGTGGTTGAGAGTCAGCCTGCCAATGCAGGGGACACGGGTTCGTGTCCCGGTCCGGGAGGATCCCACATGCCACAGAGTGGCTGGGCCCGTGAGCCATGGCTGCTGAGCCTGCGTGTCCGGAGCCTGTGCTCCGCAACGGGAGAGGCCACAACAGTGAGAGGCCCGCATACCGCAAAAAAAGAAAAAAAATACTGAAGTCTAGAGACTTGATACACCAAGTGTGGTCTCCTAACTGTCAACATCATCATCACCTGAGAATTTGTGAGAATTGCAGAATCTCTGGCTCCACCCCAGACATACTGAATCAGAATTTGCATTATTTTTTGCTCAAGAAAATCGGATAATTTATTTGCAAGTTAAATTCTGAGAAACACTGTTCTAGATAAAGATGTTAAAACTGTAATGACAGGTTTCCTTACCTTCAAAATATTATTTATACGCCTATCAGTAATCAGTTCCTCCCACACACCTGTAGGCAAATCTAGGGAAAAAATGTTCTTTTAAGTTTGTTCTGCACTTGTTTCAACTTAGTAATTGGTAGGTGTTGTCTTCCTTGTATTTTGAGGCATTTAAACCTTTTTTCCCATTCTTCCTTGAAGAAAGTTACTTAACACTTTTATTTTTTCTTCCTTTTTTTTTCTCTTTTGAAGCTGCCATCTCAGGCTGGATCCCTATATTACTTGAGAATATTTTTTAAACTTATTTTTCTGATATCTGACCCACTTCTCTAAGGTGGAGGATGAGCAGAGTATTGTTGAGTTGTTTTGTTTTTTATTTTATTTTGTTGTATATTGTGATTCATTGCTATGTCTGTAGCAGTCTCAATAAAATTATAAGTTTGAAGATTAACATTAAAGTGTAACAAATTATAAATTAGAAGATTAACATTGAATTGCAGAATTTCCTTTTGAAATGGAAAAATTCATTAAGGATCCATTAATTCCATCAGTAGAGCCTTCTACATTACCAATAAAGAAGAACGAGCCCTGTGCAGTGATCACCTTTGGATAGGCAGAGGCAACTTGAGATTTCACGATCAGAACAGGGCAGATTGGGTGTAAAATAGTTGGAAATGGAGCCCAGAACTGTGTGCATATTCTTGTGTGGCAACTTTTAAAAATAATTTTTAATCACTTTATCATTTAAGTATGCTAGTATAGCTCCTAGGTTTCAGGATATTTTCAGCCTTCTCAAAAAATAGGTGAGTTCTGAAAAAATTTTATTGGCTTCAAAATATAAGATGAAAGCTACAACAAAATGACTGTTTCATTAAATGTCTCCCAAATAAGACATTTCATTGTCAACTATTTTATCAACCATGACATTATCTCAACTTGTAACTTAAATCATCCTTGTGGACTTATATACCAACTACATCTGCTGTGAGTACCATTCAGTGTGTTTGATATGATTCAGGGTGATGCTAAAAAATAAGAATTTGTAGAACAACAAAGATCTTAAATCCCTGACCTGCCATGGTTAATTACTTCCTTTCTTCTTTTCTATGATTATTCCTTATCTACTTTCCTATTTAGAAGTAGAAATTGGTCAGGGTTTTTTGTTTGTTTCTGGTAAAAATAAAAATGTGCCATAAATGGGCAATTTTTGGTCAAGTTTTGTGGGATTGTTTTTCTCTAGAAAAGCGATTCTTGATCTTTTGGGGAATTAACTCATTTGAGAATCTCATGAAAGCTAAAGAAACTGCTCTAGAAACATGAAAGTATGCACGAAAATATACATTTGGGGCTGAAGGTTAATGTTTTAGTAAAGGCTCTTTGGATGACAAAAATTAGTAAAACAAACCAACAAATAAAATTAACTAATATGTTGACTTTCGGAGTTTTAAGCAAGGAAAGGATAACTTTTTGGTTCACGTAGCTGGAAAGGTGCTTCAGATACAGCTGGTTCCAGGGTCTCATTAGTCTAATTGTACTGGACTTGGCTTCCTTTGTCCCTCTGACGTGCCTTCTCCTATGTTTGGACAGTTCTCTGACTTTACATGTTAGTCATTGATAGCTCTAGCATCAAACCTAGCAGAAGAAAGACTCTACTTCCCAGGTAGCTCAGATATATCAGATATCAAATGTATCACATATATCACAAGTGAACTTGTTAATCCCGATTGGTCAGATCCAATATTCTGTCCATTCCTTAGCCAGGCGCATTCCATCCCTCGCCATGGGAGATCCGAGCCCGGGTCACAAGCTGCACTTCTGGAGTCAGTATCGCTGGGACCTCAGGAATGGAGAGCAGGAGAGGGGAGGACTTCAAGAAGAACATTATTAGGACACTCTTGTCAATGGAATGGGGAGTGATGTTAAGGGGCAAAGGCAACCAGAAGCCACTGCCATGAGCAACTCCTGCTTTAGAGATAAAGAAACCATCTAATTAGCTCAAGCCAACCTTTTTTTACTCCTATAGAGCCCAAAATACATGCACATCTTATTCATTCCTTTAATAAAAATGTACGGTGCACCTTCTGTACATGTATATTTTCAACCATTCATCCATGACCCTTATCCTCACGGATGCATTTTTTTGAACTTGTCATCACATACCTTGTCTAAAATGCTGTGCTTGTGTTAGCATTTGAGCAGTGTGGGTAAGCACATTGTATTTCCTCAAGTATCTTCCCTAGAAGTGTAAAAATGCAGGTATCTCAGTCCCTAAGCATCCAAACTTATTCCTAATACTTCAGGCTATGTTTGCCAAGCCTCATGGGAAGTTTGTCTTTAAACAAGTCTGCAGTACTTATTTTAGGCTTGACTAATGTGGTTCACTGTTAACATGAAATGAAAGATACATTTAAAATTCCCAAGTAGTGAACAACAGAAAACCTATGAGGGACATGCTAACAGTTGTCAGAAGGTGAAAGGGTTTATGTTCTGTCTTCATTTGTCAGTCATGGGACTGATAGCTAGGGTTGGAATGGACAGAATACCTGGATCTGACCAGTTGGGATTAAACACAATTCTGAAACTTTATTTGAGATACCTGGGAAGTAGAGTCTGTCTTCTGCTAGGTTTGATACTATCAGATATCAGCCTGGAGCTGTCACCTATAAGAGATAATTTGTTTAACATCTATCCTCATTCCAACACAGTTAAAGAGGTCTGAGTGATACTGAAAACTTAGCAAAACAGTGGTAGCTTTACTTTGGCCATGGATTGCTGAATTTAATGGGTCCTTTCTGGAATGTTTAAATAATCCCATCTTTAAAGACCATGAGATGGGACTATTTTATAAATAAATTGGCCTTTTATATCAGCAGAGATGAAGTCAGGAAATGGAAACCACTCCAGGTGTTTCAAGCAGAAGAGATTTAATACAGGGGACTGGGTGCTTACAAAATGTCATGAAAGACTGAAGAATGAGGAATGTGTGTCCACCCCTGGACTTTTGAGTTCAAAGGCATGCCACTGTTGCTATTGCTGCCACAACTTCCTCTAAAACCTGTATCTTTCAGACCTTGCTTGCTAGGAGAAGAGCAGCAGGAAAATGGCCACTGTCTTTCAGATATTTAATTAGTGCTTCTAATTGGCTCCAATTCTAACCAGAACCCAGCTGCAAAGAAGTCTTAGAAATGTAATGTTTAGCTTTCTGGCCTCCCCAACCGAAGAAGGGTGGAATGGAGTACACAGACAATCTACAGTATATACTACAGCTTTTAAAAATGCAATCAGTTTCTCAAAGCGATATCTGCATTTCTGTGTTCATTGCAGCATTATTCAGAGTAGTCAAGATACGGAAACAACCTCAAGTGTCTGTCAGCAGATAAGTGGGTAAAGGAAACATGATACACACACACACACACACTGGAATGTTATTCAGCCTTAAAATAGAAGGAAATCCTGCCATTTACAACATGGATAAATCTAGAGGACATTATGCTAAGTGAAATAAGCCAGACACAGAAAGATAAATACTGCATGATCTCACTTATATGTGGAATCTGAAAAAGTCAGACTCGTAAAAACAGTAGAATGGTGTTTGCTAGGGGCAGAGGGGTGGGGGAAATGGAGAGATGTTAGAGAGTACAAAGTTCCAGTTATATAGGATAAATATGTTCTGGAGACCTAATGTACAGCATGGCAACTATAATTCATGATACTGTATTGTATACTTGAAATTTACTGAGAGTAGATTTTACATGTTTTCACCACACAAAAGTACCAAAAAAAAAATGGTGACTATGTGAGGTGATAGATGTTAGCTTGATTGTGGTAACCATTTCACAATGTATACATATATCAAAACATCATATTATACACCTTAAATATACACAATTTTTATTTGTCAATTATACCTCAGTAAAGCTGGAAAAAAATGGGTTTTCCTGGGATTTTATAATGAAATTCCATTTTTTGTTCAAGAGAAACCACCTATCTACTACAATTTTAAATAGTGTTAAGATTAGGCCTCAGTAAACAATGAACTGTATGTTTTCTTCTTTTTAAACTTTACATTTGAATTTACAGACAGTACAATTCACATTTTTGGTTTGAGTTATATGAGTTTTGCCAAATACATTGAGTCATGTAACCACTGACTGATAATTAGGATACAGAGCAGTTCCATCACTCTGGAAAAATACTCTTCTGCTGCCTGTTTGTAGTTAAGCCCTTTCTACATCCTTAACCCCTAGCAACCGCTGATCTGCCCTCCATCATTAATAGCTTTGCGTTTTCCAGAATAGCATAGAAATGGAACCATACAATTTGTGTTGAATCCCACATTAGGACAGTGTATTTGAGTTTCTTCTCTGTTGTTTCTGATAAAGATAATCCATTTATTATTGCTGAATCGTATTCCATTGTATGTATTTACCATTCCTGACTTTCATTTTGAGAGTATAAAAGTTTTGAGAGTGTCGTTTTATTTAAAATCTCCTTATATATTTTTAAATAGGTCTAATTTGCCTCTTAATCATGACAAAGAAATGAAGAAGACAAATGTCTTCCCTTTCCTGGATGACTTCAAACTAGGTGTTCATCACGACAGTTCATCAAGTTATATAGTCTGATTATGATTCCTGAATAGGAACACGATAATTAGACAAATCTCAAGAACTGGAATTTTTTCTATTCTGCTAGTTAGACCAAGTGCCTAGAATGTATTAGGTGCCCATTCTTATCACTTCAATGAGTTTTCCAAAAGATGAAATACTTTTTAAATGAATTATTTGTTGATTGGTGCCAGATTAGAACTGAAAGGCCAGTGAAGGCCACCTAAATTTTTATTTGAAAAAGTAGAATCATTTTTGGCTTTATTCCCAAAGATCCTTTCCTGTAGACAGATTTCAGCATATTTTGATGATTCATTGTAGAAATGTGTTTATCAATTACAGTAGGAGAAAGCATTACCAGCTAACAGCTAAGAAAAGGAGAAAAGGTTACATCATTCAGTTTCAGGTTCCTAAAGGCATTAGTGGGCAGAATGTAATTAACCAGCTTTGGATTCATCCAGTCTGAGGACTTATCCCCCATCTCTTTTCTAAAGGGTTCGGTGATCATTCATTATCTCAAGTTTTTTGGTTTTGCATTTTAAATTTTATTTGAAAAGCAGAACCCTGATGGCACTGTGCTTTCTTAGGCTCAGTTGAACAGTCAGGGGTGAAGAAACCAAGAAGTTTTCTTATAATTACAATACCCCAGACATACTGTGTGTTACATTCATTGTCTCATGACCTTATCCGGTAGGTAGTATTATTACCCACATTTAAGTGTTAAGAAAGCTGAGGTTAAAAGAAGTTAGGTAACTTTCCCAAGATTCACATAGCTCATCAAGAACTTGAACCCAGGGCTGCCTGGTAACAAAGTCTATGCTTCTAACCACTAACTTTTAGCTTTTCCATTGCAGTTAAACTATTTCGTATGTATCTAATTATGTGCATTTATCATTAAGATGATACCTGCTTATCCAGATTACTTACCTCCATCAATCATTTTTGAACAATGTGAAGTATGAGTAGGTAATACATCCTGCATAAAATATTTGTGGCCCAGTGAGATGACTAATTAGTAATCCTGAGCTTCTTCCAAGAAGGGTTGCCCATGTGCAACTTTAGTGGAGTTTTCTACAGCACTTGGGCCTGGAGTCAGAAGTCACATTTAATGTCCAGGCTAACCACATTAGTTGAGGCTTTTAGAGTGTGTGCTTATTGGATTTTAGAGGGATATGTTTTGACCTGATGTATAAAACCCTTCTTAATAACAGAACTTTGTTGCAGTGGGATTCTGCTATATTATTTGAAAATAATTTGATGAAACTAAATCAGATCAGGGACTTGTAGCTAAAGCATTCTAGGCACTTTAGTAGACATTTAAAAATGCTCTGCTAAAGAGGATGCTGATGGGCGATCAGAAATTCAAGATGGAGCATGACTAATGTCCTACACGCTGCCATGGTTATCATCATAAAGTGTCTACAAAGGGCTCCAACTTAGATGATCAAGCCACCTGACCCCCCAGTCAAACATAAGCCTGGACAAGATTGTTTTAGCATGTTCTATGTACATTTCATTGTGGCAAGTCATGTGCTTTCTAGGTTCTTTTGTGCAAAGCTAATAAACTACAGGAGACACCGTTAATCAAATTGTTTTAGAGTGTATTCCATTTCTGAGGGTGAGTAGGTGTGACACGTTTCACTGTGAGCACACCCTTAATATTAAAAGATGGTCTAGGTTGATACCAGACAAGGTCAACTTGCTCTTGTGTCTAATGAAAATGTCCTCGCAGTTTGTTCACTGGGAGCAGTTAACTTGACTTAGCTTGTGAGCTTCTGGTTACAGGAATTATTTTTCTCATTTCGTTCTGCCTCTTGGTACATAGTACAGTATCTGATACACAGTAGGTACGTATATATATATAGTATGTGTGTATGAATGTAAAATACTTCAAAGTTACATGGGAGGAAATCCCATGTGATTCAGGGGAGGCTGAGAACTCTTCGGGGACTGGAAGTCTTTGATTACTTCAAATCCTCAGTTGGTATATATTTATTAAAGAGCAATGTATTGGATGTTTGGCATAGATAAATGTTTTGCAGGAGGGATAATGATATACTTGTTTTTGCAAAGCATACAATCAAGGGGGAAAGACCTGCAGATGGAGCCTAGCATGATTCTACTACTACGTTTATTATTAGTCCTGCCTAACATTTATTGAGCAATAATTAGATGTCAGACTCCTTCTAAGTCATTTCTATATTAACTCATTTAATCCTCAAAACAGTCCTACTGAAGTAGGCATTATGATTATCTCCATTTTACAAATGAGGCATCTCAGGCTCAGAGACATTAAGTAACTCACAGAAGATCACACAGCCGTAAAAGGTGTAGTTGGGATTTGAATCCAGGCAGTCTGACTCCAGAGCCTCAACTTATATGTACTAGAGTCTACTTAAGTCATGGATAATGACTTAATTAGCCAAGTGAAGAAGGGGGAAGCAGATAGTGTAAGAGTATTGTGTTCGGATGGTATGTCATACACAGAATTGGGCACTGTGGTTGGGGAGTATGTGTGTGTGTTTGGGGTGGATGATAAAAGTATGGTTGGAGAAACAGGTTATGTAAGTCTTCTTAAAGCTGTGTTGTTAAATGGATTTTTATCTTGTAGCTGGTAATGGGCCATTGAAGGGTTTAATCAGGTGACATAATAAATCTTGCCTTTTTATTGATGTATAATTGATTTACAATATTATGTTACTTTCAAGTGTACAGCAGAGTGATTCAGTTGTGTATATATATATATATATATATATATATATATATATATATATTCTTTTTCAGAATCTTTTCCATAACAGGTTATTACAAGACATTGAATATAGTTCCCTGAGCTATACAGTAAGTTCTTGTTACCTTTTTTTTTTTTTTGCGGTACGTGGGCCTCTCATTGTTGTGGCCTCTCCCAGTGCGGAGCACAGGCTCCGGGTGCGCAGGCTCAGCGGCCCATGGCTCACGGGCCTAGCCGCTCCGCAGCATGTGGGATCTTCCCAGACCAGGGCATGAACCCGTGTCCCCTGCATCGGCAGGTGGACTCTCAACCACTGCGCCACCAGGGAAGCCCTCTTGTTATCCTTTTTATATATAGTAGCATGTACCTGTTAATCCCAAACTCCTAATTTATCCTTTCCTCCCCCACTTTCCCCTTTGATAACCATAAGTTTGTTTTCTATGACTGTGAGTCTGTTTCTGTTTTGCAAATAAATTCATTTGTATCATTCTTTTAGATTCCGCATATTAGTGGTATCGTATGATATTTGTCTTTCTCTGCCTGACTTACTTCACTTAGTATGATAATCTCTAGGTCCATCTGTGTTGTTGCAAATGACATTATTTCGTTCCTTTTTATGGCTGAGTAATATTCCATTGTATATATATACCACATCTTCTTTATCCATTCGTCTGTCAATGGACATTTAGGTTGCTTCCATGTCTTTGCTATTATAAATAGTGCTGCTATGAAGACCAGGGTACATGTATCTTTTCAAATTAGAGCTTTCGTCTTTTCCAGATATATGCCCGGGAGTGGGAATGCTGGGTCATATGGCAACTCTATTTTTAGTTTTTTAAGGAAGCGCCATATTGTTTTCCATAGTGGCTGCACCAACTTACATTCCCACCAACAGTGTAGGAGGGTTTCCTTTTCTCCACAGCCTCTCCAGCATTTATTATTTGTAGACTTTTGGATGATGGCCATTCTGACCAGTTTGAGTCATCGTAGTTTTGATTTGTGTTTCTCTTATAATTAGGGATGTTAGCATCTTTTCATGTGCCTGTTGGCCATCTGCATGTCTTCTTTGGAGAAATATCTGCTTAGATCTTCTGCCCACTTTCTGATAAAACTTTCAGTTTTAGAAAACTTAGTCGGCCTTCTGTCTAGAGAATAAAGGGAAGGGTAGGGGACGGACTGCAGACAGAAAGATTAACTAGGACGCTTTCCAGCAGCCCAGAAAAAGGGTGATGGACACTTAGCCTAGGCTGGGGGTGAGAAGGGGGCAGATTCAAGGGAGA
The DNA here is from genome assembly GCF_949774975.1 of Lagenorhynchus albirostris. Taxonomy (NCBI): domain Eukaryota; kingdom Metazoa; phylum Chordata; class Mammalia; order Artiodactyla; family Delphinidae; genus Lagenorhynchus; species Lagenorhynchus albirostris. The sequence continues at coordinate 36,548,965 of NC_083109.1, forward strand.
TCCAAGAGGTAGAATCAACAGGACTTCATGGGCAGGAGAGAAGTGTTAGAGGGAAGAGTTGCATTTAGAGTATTTTAAAGAATAAAATGTGAATTTCACAGTTCCTGTTCTAGGCCAGCATTGTGTTGTTCTCATAGTTCATTTCCCTATAGGAAGGACAAGTTAAGTGTTAGAGGAATGAGTGTACATGGTTTTCTATGGACTTCTGGTCTATTTGGTTTTCCTTTAGAATGTTTCTTGAATTCATGCTACTTGTGGCAGATTCTTTCAGTAAACTTTTTATTTTTTATTCTTGAATTTTATTTTATTTTTTTATAAAGCAGGTTCTTATTAGTTATCTATTTTATACACATTAGTGTATATATGTCAATCCCAATCTCCCAATTCATCCCCACCACCCCTGCTTTCCCCCTCAATAAACTTTTGATGCATGCAGCCTCTTATGAACAGCAGTGCTAATCCTGCTAATATGCCATTAGAAGAAGAATGAAATGTAAAAGTAAGATGAAAGGAATTATACTAGTCTTTTCTACACAGTGCTCCTTAGATGTTAAGATTGAACATGTCTTTTACCTGAAAATAATCATATTCTGACTTTGTTCTCTTTTTATACATTCAAACACGTTTGAAATTACATATATATATGAGCCTTCATGTGTATGATTGGGAACAACAAATTTATTTCCATCAGCCTTGGGTAATGTGTTTTTATAATGGGAAATTCTATCCTTAAACATACCACAGTGTTAAAGAGAAGAATATCATTTGTCCTATGAAAACCATGCCTTGTTCTTTTCCCCTATGCCTTGTTTCTGGAATACCCATCTGGGCAACAGAAGCTGTGTTTCATTTGAGGATTTCTCTTCTGGCTGATAGGTTTTATTCATGGCTCAAGAGAGCAAATAAATGTATTATATAAATATCCCTCCTTATCTGAGGGTCTTGCTTCTTCTGTACAATCCAGGTTTTCAAATGGTAAAATTCTTGACTTATGTAATATTTTTAAAATCTGTGCTAATTTTTTGGTCCATTTCCTCCTTCTCCCTTTTAGCTTTGTAATACTCATTCATTCAAATGGAAAAAAAAGATATAACCATGCTTAAGATGCGTGAGAATTTTTTTTCCAGTTTGGAATTCTTTGAATGCAATGGAGGCTCTTTAGAATTTTACCATACGGAGGGAAATGCTGTGTCTAAAACCACAGGAACAATGTTTTATGATATTTCTTATGAGACAGCATTACTGGGGTAGGGGAGAAAGCAGGTGGCATAATATTAAATGGGACCATATTTATATCAGACTAGACTTAGAAGAAAGCTAGCTATTTATGGAGTGCTAAGTCTGTCCAGATAACATGCTAACTTCCTTACAGGCATTATCTCACGTGACCTTCCCAAAAGGTGAGAAATATACTTATTTCTTCCCCAGTTGAGGGAAGTGATGTTGGGAAATTTATCTAGGCACACTTATCCAATGTCGTGCAAGGGAAGGATGGAGATGAATTTGGACCTAGCCTTTCCAATTTCAGAGTTTATTCTTTTAATCAATACACTGTAATTTAAGATACACGTGGGGCTATTTCAGGGGAGAACATGGTAGGGAGGTAGGGGAGAGGAAGGAGGGAAGGAAAAGACTGGGAAAGGCATTGCATAGGTTAAGCTAGCCTCTGTAACAAAGAGGGCCACAAATAGATAATGGCTCAAATATGGTAAAAGTTTATTTTTTGCTCATGTGACAGTACTGGGCAGATGAAGTGGTTGGTGGTGCTGCCACATGTTTTTGGTTTTTCAGTGATCCAGGCTGATGACAGCTCTGTCGTCGTTAACTTGTAGCTTTCAAGTTCCCCCGGGGGATGATGCTGTCTGTCCTCCCCGAGGGGGGCAGAGTGCATGAGTGTGTGGAGGAGGATTTAATGGGCATGCCTAGTTATGACACATATCACTAACACACTCACAGGCCAGGACTCAGTCACATGGCTCTACCTGACTGCAGGGGAGGCAGGTAAATGTAGCCAGGTGTGGGTCCGAGAAGATGAGGAATGCATGGATTTGACTGATTTGTCAGGAACCAGTAATCAATCACGAGATCCTGTAAGAATCAGGTCTCCGTGCACACATTTATATTTTGTGTTCTCCCATGCTTTGTGAGAGAGGGATTATTTGTCTCATTTTACAAAGCAAATAATTGAGACCCCGGGAGTTGCCCAAGGTCATGTGGCTATTAAATAAATGGTAGAGCTGGAGCCCCAGCCTGGCTCCATGCTATCCCTGGGCCTGCTCTTTCTTCCCTTCACACCACACATGTTATTCGGTCTCTCACTCCCCGCCCCAGTCTAGTCCTTTGATAGGAAGCAATTCCAGAAAGCAAGATTCAAATCCCAATTAATTCTATGATTCTCAAAATATGGTCCACCAGCAACATCACGATCACCAGGGAGCTTGGTTGAAATGCGCAATTTCAGTCTCTACCCCAGACCTGCTGACTAATCCAGTCATTCCAACAGGCTCCCCAGGTAATCTGGAGGCAGAGGGAAGCCTGGGCTCCTGCAAGACAACTTCCCAACCCCATCCTGCTGTCTGACTATCATCTTTCATCTGTGCCTGGGAAGAAGTGGGTTCCCTCTGTTAGTCACAGGATATCACCAGTTGAGTAGAATTTCAGCCTTTATACGGAGTAAACATGTTTAACCTAGAAAGGATAACTTAGCAACGTAATATTGAATGACCGCTTAGCCCAATTTTTGAAAAGCATGAGCTGTCTCCATAGATAAGCCAAACAGGCCCGAACAAAACAGAAGAAAAGAGAACTTGTCTCTTTGGGTTAGTGGACAACAATTTGATTTTCTGAAAAGAGCAGCTTTTTTTCTTTTGCTGAGAAGGTAGGAGTACTGAGCCCCTAGTTTTCCCACTGCAGTTTACAGTTAGGGCCCAAACAGATTAAAGACACACACTCTCAAACCATCTGACCTCTGATTCCACATTTCCTGGGATAGTCCCGTTCCTAGTGTATCAGCTGTTAACCTTGCCCTACGGTTACAAAAAGGCCACTGCTGGTTAGATTGTTAATGGCTGATGAGTGTCAAGGAGGGTCTTTCTTGTGGTCAGACCCGTTCCCCCGTGAGTCTTATGGCAATCATATCCTTACAGCCCCATTCACTGAAGAGGAGGGGGGGAAGGGAGGTAAGCACCCAAGGGCCCCAAATGTCAGGATAGATGACCAGACGGCCTTCCTATCCAGGAGGAATGAAGTCTGAAGTCCGCGGCTGAAGGGACACACAGCCAGGCACTACTGTTTTGAAACAATAAAATAAAACTTTTCCAGAGGCTTTGCAACCTTGATAATTTTACTCTGTGTATGTGATTTTTACATAAAACAAACAAGTCAGGAGCAGTCCCACTGCTCTGGTGTATGACTGCGTGCAGCCACAACTACATGCTTATTGCCTTAGAAGGTAACTTTAGGCTATTTTTATTCAATTAAATCTCACAGGCCACTCAGAGCAAATGTTTGCATCTTGTTTTCTTGGAGATTTGGACATGGAGAATAGCAACTTGCTTAAGGTCAGAGCAAGCAGAATTCCAGCTACATGGAATCTCCCAGTTACAACTCTTACCTCTCAATTCATGGTGGGTAGGAGGGGTGGCTTGCAAACTGTAAGACTTTAATACATATCAGTGACCTTCTCTTATAAACTTAAATGCTCTGTAAATCAAGGAAGGTGTCTGCTGTTCTCATACTAGTGTATTTCATTACAGTCAAATTGAAAAAGAGTTGGTATTGATGTTCCATTGGCAATATTTCCAGGCAGGATTTGATTTACAAGAACAGTGTCATGCATGAGGGTGTATATTGCTTACATGGGACATCCAGAAACTAAGTGATTCTGTCTTAAGTTTTCAAGTAGTTTTACTTAAGGGAAGCGTGGAAAATTTCTTTATTTATGATGTCCCAAAATTGCATTTTAGGAAAGGTTTGAACGAAGATGTTTGCTTGCTAATTCACCCATGGTTATTCCAACAGGCTCTCTCTTCACATTCATAGCAGCCTTCATGACATGCTTTACGCATTGCTGAGCACTGTGCTTAGTCCTCTGTATGCACTTACCTAATACCACCCTAATGAGGACTTATCAGGTAGATATTACCTCTAGCATACAGCTTGAGGAGGCTGCCAGGATCTCACAGCTCACAGAAAGGTGAGCTGGGGTTCCAGTGTCATCGAATGTAGTAATCAGAAACCCAATGGCAGCTGGCAAGCAAAATAAACATCATTCATATGTGCCATGACTGCAGCCACTCAGCTCACTCATGCAATACCTGTTCATTCACTCATTTATTTCTTTTCATTTGTTTAACAAACATGTACTGAGAACTTGCCATGTACCAGGAGGACACCAAAATGAGAAAGATTCACAGATACTGCCCTCATGGAGTTCCCCACCTAGTATTTTATTAAAAGTTGTATTGTATTTTCTTCCTTGGTGGTTGCATTTATGTAACACAGATATGTTGTATGCTGGATGGCTTCAATTAAGGAGGATGGCTAATAACTTTATGAAACTATGAGCACCAAAATTTAGGATGTGGCATTTGGCTAGAGAATGGGAAACTCTCTAAGGACAGATTGCAAAATTAAACCTAAAGTAAATAATTTGCTTACTAATTTATCCTTTTTCCTATATGTTTCATCTGTATTCCTTTATCTGCGAGAATTGATGCTTCTGATGTGTAAGGTATTGTATCAAAGATAAATTCAGTTTCCCATGCATCTAAAATTTCTTTCAGGCTTAGACCTGAGCTTGAAATAATGATAGTGCTAGATGGAAAGGTTTGTTGCCTTGGAGAGGTATGTATGAAGTGCCATGCGATTCAAGGCAAGAGAGAATTAGAGAAAACTTGTAGGGGGAAGTGACATTTGAGCCAGACTTCAAAGGATAGACTGGATTATAAGATGGGGAGACCGGTGGGGTGCGAATTCATTTGAGGCAGAGAGAACTGTAGAAAGGAAAGTACAGAGAAGAGGGACTAGCAAGAAATTAACCTGAACTTTGAGATATGAGAGATACTTCAGAGGGTATTAATGATTGACTTACTAAGCAACTTCCTAGGGCTCATCATCATGTTGATAATCTCTTACGGAGACTGGAGAATTTAAAAAATCTAAATAAGAAATGATCACCTAAAAAATTTAGAAAGTACATAAAATTATGAAAAGAAAAACTCAGCAAGAAACCTTCACCCGAATGAAGCCACTGACTAACATTTGAATATTTTCCTTCAAGTCTTTTGTATTTTGTTTCTATACATCTTTGTGAATAGTTGAAATCATGTATTACATTCTACCTTTTCATTTTAAATAATACCAGCATTTACCTGTGTTATGAAGAAGCTCTTAGAAACCGTCACATTGAATGGCCTTGTACCATGGCCTGGGTTTGTCACAGTTGACTTTACCCCACCCTATTGTTAGACATTTAGGGTGTTCCGTGTTCTCCACTACTTTTGTATTTTGCAGATGGTAAAGCCAAGGCACTTTAAGAAGGTGAGGGGGGTGGCTACTTGTTTGATTGCTAGGAGCCAGAAGGAACCCAAAGACTCAGTACACAAAGCTCAGCCCTGTTACTAGAGGTTCTGGGGGTAAAGACTAATTAGCTATTGAAGTTCATGTTCTGAGAAGTTTGGCCTAAGTGGGCCATTGACCTTCTGACTCCCAGGAAGGAGATTCCATTGACTGTCAGGCTCAAAGCCATTTGGTTACTCCTCCCATTTCCCAGGGTAGTTTGGATTGTTAGGAAAGGCCCAAACCATTAGCTCTTCAAATTGGATTTCCAGGTTGGGAAGAGGAAGCAGGAAGACCTATCAAAGGACAAAGATGTTCTGCTCACCCTCTTTGACCTGAAATATGGAAGGGGCAGAAGGGAAGGTGGGAGTCTGTCCTAAATTGAGTGGGTTTCTCATCACCTGTTAGTTGGAGTTGGCAACCAGAGAAGCATTCTCTTTAGGAAGAAACATGACGAGAAAACTCATACATGTCTTGCTTGGATTTTTAATGTTGCCGCATAACCGTGTTTGTGACTTATTCATTGTATGCTGTGAGCCTGGCTTGCTTTTCATGGGCCCTTTTTACCTTTGGCCCCATCTTTCCTTTATGACCATTCACTCTAAGAGCAGATAACTGCATTGGAGGGAAGCACAGGTTCCCATGGATCATGCTGCAGTCAGTTCAGCTATTAAATCCATCGTAAATCCCGGCAGATGGCTGTGTATCAGCAGTGTGGTTGTGTATGATGAATGTGTGGTCATAATAACAGTGCCTGGAGGCCTACTCGTGTTATAGTTCAGCAAAGGAAGGAGACAGGAAGGAGACTGTTAGCTTAGGGCAAAGAAACATCTGCTCCATGAGACCAAAAAAAAAAAAAAAAAAACAGAAGAGGTATACCACATTTTACATAATAGATGCTGTTTTGAAACTTTCTCTGGAATTAATTTCCCATATTAAATCATGCTTCAAACCTCCTTAGGAACTCTCCCCCTCTTTTTCTTTTTATTTTTTTTTGGCTGCGTTGGGTCTTCATTGCTACACACGGGCTTTCTGGGTTTCTCTAGTTGGGGCGAGCGGGGGCTACTGTTCATTGCAGTGCGTGGGCTTCTCATTGTGGTGGCTTCTCTTGTTGCGGAGCATGGGCTCTAGGCGTGTGGGCTTCAGCAGTTGTGGCGTGCGGGCTTCAGTAGTTGTGGCTCGCAGGCTCTAGAGCGCAGGCTCAGTAGTTGTGGCGCACGGGTTTAGTTGCTCCGCAGCAAATCCCAGGCCAGGGATCGAACCCGTGTCTCCTGCATTGGCAAGTGGATTCTTAACCACTGTGCGACCAGGGAAGTCCCAGGAAGTTCACTTTTTACAAGAGCCATTCTATTAATTTTTTGAGAGAAAGCAGAATTTCTTAAAAGCCTACTAACTCTGAGATGAAGCTGCCTTCATTCAAATCTTGGCTCCATCATTTAATATCTTTGTGACTTCGGACAAATGACTGAATTGCTCGAGGCCTTCATCTCCCTATCTGCAAAACACACACAATAATAGCACCTATGGCATAAAGTATTTATACAGATTTGATGTGCGAAAACATTTTAAAATACAGAATATGAAATAAGATTCAAAACTTAAAACTGTGACTGTAATATAAATATATGTTAAATATAAAAATAGTCTGTCAGTTATTATGCAAGTGATATTATGCACGTAAAATGAAATTTGGAACAATATTGTTCTTACTATGACCAGGTCTATAGGGCTAGGCACATTAGTACATTCAAAATAATTCATGGTATATTAGGTTAAAAGGATGAAATGAAAACAATCCAGAGTAGGAGAGTTTCAAAGTAATTCAACTGATCTGTGAAGCTAAATAGGTATATAAACACAATTGAATTCTAAATTTTTTACACTTATGTTTATCACATAATATTTTATTACCCAAGTTTGCTCTAAAGGTGTAGTTCTTATATTTAAATGATAGTGTATATTTACTTTGAAATGTGGAGCTGAATGATTTTGTAAAATTAAATTGAGGATGAGTTCAATTTTAGGTTCCCAGGAAAACTGTCTATGGTTAGATGGCTATAGTTCCCTTCCATTTAGTTTAACTGGAAAAAAAGTGGGTATTGGTGCATTAAACACACTCTAAAATTTCAATAAGTATTACATGACTACTTTATCTATCTATATGTAAATTTACAAACAATGTCAGCCATCTGAGTTAAACAGAAAGTAAAACACCCAGGAGTGAAAAATATATCTAAATGTTATAAAATGGCTGTTATACAATCCCTGCTATAAAATGTTATTATAAAATTCAGATGCCCTCACTCAGAGCCTTCCTGATTCATATTTATCACATAATCTTTACCTTACTTATTCTTCTGAACAGAATAGGAGCCGTAAATAAAAAAAAATTTGGGAGAAAGCAAAGCCTGACATCAAAAGAGATATGGAGTAAAATGTAGACACATAACTTTGTTATCACATAGCTAATCACCAGGTCATTTCTTTCCTCATTCTATTATTCACTCCTCTTTCAAAGATTCTCTAATCACCTGTGAAAATACCAGTCACCCTGCTAGGCACAAGGTTTAGAGAAGCAGGTGTGGGAGATTCAAAGCTAACTAAGAAACAGACCTTTCTGTGTCAAGTTGCTTGCAGTCAAGTGGACAGATTGTGTTCATAATAATTAGTGTCATCCAGAAAAGTAATGTTACAGTTTTAAGTCTTTGCTTTAAGTAGTCACAGATAGTTGACTTTAATTTTGTTGTACTCTCATACTCACGCCCTGAATTGCTTTCCTAGCTTCTAATTACTCCCTTTTTTTCCCCTGGATCCCTTTTTTCTTCCCTGTATCTCATTAGTCCTCTTTAATAGCATCTTTTATATAACATAGTCAGGATGCCCAGTGACTCACTAGAGTCATGTAGAAAAGTCCCATCCTATTCATCCTTATTTTAGCAGATGTATCAGTTAGTTTTTGCTGGGTAACAAACCACCCCAAATTTTTATGGATTTAAAAAACAATCATGTTTTATTTTTCATAATTCAGTGTGCTGGTTGGGCAGGTTTACTAGTCTGGGCTGGCTCAGCTAGGACTGGATGATCTAGGATGGTCTTTCTCACATACTTGAGGCCTCAGCTGGGATGACTGAGTTGATGGAAGCTTCTTGCCATGTAGCCGCTCATCTTCCAGCAGTCTCTCAGTTTTTCTAACGTGGTAGTTTCAGGGTTCCAAAGAGACACAAGAAAGGAAACCCCAACATGCAAATGATTTCATGCCTCTGATTTGCATCAAAGCAAGTCACATGCCCAAACCCAGATCCAAGATCCACGTGGAAAAATAGTCTCTGTACCTTGATGGAGAAGCTGCAGAGTCGCAATGCAAAGGGGCACAATACAGGGAGGGAAAGACTTTGTGGCTCTTTTTGCAAATGGTCTGCCATGCCCAGAGAAGGAGCAGCCCAGGAGGGACACCCATCCTCTTCAGCCAGAGTCCGTTGTCTAGAACTAGTCATCTAGCACCCACTGAGGATGGTTGCAAAGAACAATGGAGAGTAAAGCCTTCTGAGCAGTTAGATATCACATTTGTCTCAAATGACAGAGTTATACCTTACTTAATTTACTCTTAACAAAATTCATTTGAGCCTTTGAGAGTCATAGTCAAACACCATGAGTTTCCATCTTTAGCCTTTCAGTGGTTGGAGGTGGGTCTTCTTATAGCTATGGATTTGAGGGAGGGAGGAGGGTTATAGGAAGTGGTTTACATTTTCACAAGCAAAATGGTGATTTGCCTGTCACGTGTCATGCAGTCTTCCAACCTCTCAAGCATTACCTGTCCTATTTCCTAATCCTGGGGTCCCCCTTGCCCATTTCACTTAATAAGTATCCTTATCCTTTAAGGCCCAGTTCTAAATGTTCTCTCCAGGAAACCTTCCTGCCTTTGTCTCCCCTGGGTAGGGGTCATCTTGCCTGTCTCTAAATTCCTGTAAAATATTATAGTGCTTGTGTTGAATTATCTACCAACCTTTTTTACTCTGCAGGATTTGAGTTCCTTAGTGTGGGGCCTGTGCCTTATCCACTATCAAATTCAAGATAGTGTCTAGTCTACCGGGGACATGATATAACTAACAGATAATCCTTTGGGGAAGAAGGAGGGTAAGCAATATTTAACCCTGGTGCCCTAGTCTATTCCCTTTGTATTGTTAATGTAAATGTTCCATTTCATTTTCTCTCCTCAAGTCATCAACACGTCAGGCCATGGTCATGTATGGATTCCTCTGTTAATTCCTTCATTGCAGAAAAGTCAGAGAGAGAGGCCTTCATTCTGCACAGTATATATTGAATACCAACTCTGTGTCACACATGTTTTGTATGACAGAGATACAGCAGAAACAAAAATACAGGGCTTCCCTGGTGGCTCAGTGGTTAAGAATCCGCCTGCCAATGCAGGGACGTGGGTTCGATCCCTGGTCTGGGAAGATCCCACATGCCACGGAGCAACTAAGCCCGTGCGCCACAACTACTGAGCCCATGCGCCACAACTACTGAAGCTCACACACCTAGATCCTGTGCTCCGCAATAAGAGAAGCCACTGCAATTAGAAGCCCGAGCACCGCAACAGAGTAGCCCCCACTCACCACAACTAGAGAAAGCCCATGCGCAGCGATGAAGACCCAATGCAGCCAAAAATAAATTAATTAATTAATTTTAAAAAAGAAAACAAAAATACATAAAGTTACTACTTCGATGGAGGGATATAAATAAATATATATATATATATAATATTATATGTCAGGTATTGATGTAGGAAAATAGAACGGGTGAGGAAGGAAGTCCTAGTCGTGGTGGTAAGCTATTTTGTGATGAGTAGCAAGGAGGGGCCTCTCGAATACAGTGACAAGTGAACAGCAATCTGCAAATATTTAGGGAAGAACAGTCTAAACTGAGGGAATGGTATATGCAAAGGCCCTGAGGCAGAATTATGAATGGCCTCTCTGAGGAACTGGAAGGAAGTCCATATGGTTGGAGTCCAGTGAGTGTGGGAAAGGAATGGGAGATGGGGGGAGAAGGTATGAGGCTAGGTTGTGTAGGGCCTTATGGCGCATGGCATAGACTGGCTTGTATTCTGAGGTAGATGGGGAGTCATGTCAGTAAAGGATAAAGAACCAAAGGCTTTGAGAATTATATGGGTCTGGAGAGAGACATGAGAGAGGGGGAAAATGTGTGTGTCTGCCCTGCGATCTCTTTTCTCCCTTTCCTCCAACTTTGAACAGGTTTTTCACCCTGCTCCACCTGGTGAAAAAAAATCTACTTTCAAGATTGACTGAGTGCTAGCAAATCAGTATCTATGAAAACGTATATAATAATATTTGACCACATGTAGAAATATCTTCTTCCACCAGAAATAGATAAATAGATCAAAGACAAATAGACTGGATAGCTGTTGTTGGTAATTCTTGCCATTTTACTAGGTATAATCCTATTAAAAGTCCCATATTTATGTACTGCTTTTATTGTAATTTATGTTCTAAAAAAGATTAGTTGTTAGACCAAGTCTACATAGCTCTGCTTACATAGTTTCAGTAGGACCCAACAAGCTATATATTATAAATAAAAATAAATAAGTGGTTATTTAACTTAAAATGGCCTTGATGTCATATGACTGTGCATGGGATGATGCACAAGGGTGAGTATTGACTTTCTGCATGAAAAAACAACCTGTGTAAAAAGTTTTTCTCTTTTTTTCACAAACACATTTTCTAAAAAGAAAACCATCAAGGGCAGAGAGCATTCTCTGTTCAGTGTGGTGAGAATACATATATTTTTAATGTATTACAAAAATAATATATTGTAATAAATGTAAACAATATAGAAATTTTTAGAGTTCTTAGAAATGTAATTATAGTTAATTTATAGTGGCATTTTTTTCATCAAGCCAAACCAACCTTGTTATGAGCACATTCATTTATCTCCAAGGTAATTTGGTTATAGCCAAGTTATTGGTTTCTTATGACTAATATTGGGCTATTATGTGCATTGTTCAGTCAAAGAAAAAACTGAATTATCATTTTACTTGCTGTGGCCCTCAGTAAATAAAGTCTGGTGCTCTCCCCTGTTTGCATAATGCAGTCCTCCCAGTACCAGAATTCATAGGAAATCTAGAGGTCAGCAGAGGTTAGAATGCTCTACAGCTGTTAACAGCATCAGTTTCTGTTGTGATATAGAACAATTCCTTCAGTGTGTAGGGAGCTGCATTGTTCAGAGAGCAAGAGCATTCTACATATGTCATCTCTTCTACCTGGGGAGCCTCCTTCCAAGTGAGATTATAGGCATGTTCATTTTCAGAGGGAAATTCCTTGAAACAGCATTCGTGGGATTCTCTTTTGGTTTCACAGTAATTGGTTGAACAGCTCTTGAAATTAGCCCTTCCTACTCTGAGTGCACTTTGCCACTAGACTGAGTCCATGAGTCTTCTGTAATCATGAGCTATCCTGTAGAGATGTATGTGTTGATGGATATTTGAAATTAGCCTAGAGTTTAGGGTTTTTGTTTTTGTTTTTGTTTTCCTTATTTACTGTGTATTTCTTGGATGTAAATGCCTACAGTGGGGTTTATTAATAATCAAGTAGGCTGAAAGTAGAATTAACCTATAAACACATTTGGGCTATGTCTCCACCCATAAGCCTTCACACTTTCTTGTAAAAGTTTTGCTGAAGAAATGTCCTTATTTAGCATATGAGGAGGTCCTCATGGCTATAGTGGAAAATAATTGATTTAAGTTTGGAAGGTAACAATTAGGGAGGACCCCCTTGGTTTCTGGTTTTGCATCCTTAGCATCCAGTTCTGTGGGCTTAAAGCTTTTATGTTTATTGCCTAAGAAGATTTGAGAACCAGCATTTAATTCTTGAGGCCAAGAGAGGAAATACCAGTTCTGCAGCCAATCACTTAAGCTTTGGAATGTAATATACTACATACTATGCAGAGAAGTAGGAATGTATCTTGAGGTACTACATCTAGTTTAAAACACAGCCGCAATATTCAGTAGGAGTCAAAGTCTAAGACCATGCCTAGGAGGTCATCATGAGTCATAACTTCATGGAGAGAGGATCCAAATCGACTATTAAAATCTACAAAGAACTAAGTAAGTGAAAGAGGGCCTGAGGTCCAGTAGGAGAGACTTTTCCCGAGCCATCAGTATCTGCATATAGACTTTCTATTTCCTGGGATCTCTATGGTCATCTAACCAAGAGGGCTTCATGGCGTCTTCCTGGGCTCAGGGCTGTGGGCCAAGCAACTTCTTCAGTCTCTCATCTGTGAATCAAAGGATGACTGCTTGTGGGCATCTGGCAAGATTGTGGGTAGGTGCTCTGTAAACGTCATGTCATGCTTTTCATTCACCAGGGAGCACTGTAACTTTCCAACATGTTTGTTATCAATGAAGATTTTATTTTTAAAAACCAAGACAGTGATGTCATATATTGCCAAATAACAGGTTTCTGCTATTCATTATATCAGATAAACTTTACACCTTTCCTGGAATATGTGAGTTTGAAAACTTAAGATAGCAGATTCAGCAGACTCAGGTACAGAGAGACCAGACATTTCTCGGTTTAATCATCACTCAACTCATAGATGAAGGTATTAGGAGACAGAAGGGATTGTGATGCTAAAATTAGTATTGGCACTTGAATTAGAATTTGTCTTAAAAATATCAGTTTGCTTCGAAGCATGCTATACAGACCTTAACCATGTTTCTGTCTGATCCTTTGTGAAATGAAAATGCCAATACAGAATGAACTGTTTTGATAAGCCCCCTCACAATTTTAGAGTATATTTATAGTTAACCCCTAAGAACTAATATGTAATGATGCCATTTTCCTGATTTTATTTTTATGGGCCACAGTTTTATATCCCACAGCTTATCTGATTTGAAAATGCTTGTCATGTTTGGAGAAAGTTAATATTGAGTCATGCGAAAACCTTAATAAACTTAGTCTTGAACTAATATTTCAGGCTCATGGGGCATTTATGTATGCTGAGATAGATTTTAGTATTAAAGAAATGCAATAGTGACCTTTCCATAAAACCTTAATAAAATTACTTTGTGATATAAACTGAAGAAGAGATGGGAACTTTCTTGAATAAGAGTATGCGTGATTTATCTGTATCTCATGGTTTATCTTATATCTCATTTCTTCTGATCTTTTGTGTTTTTCTTTCTCTTAAGCCAAACAACAATAATTTCCATAATTTAAACAGAGAACAGAACACAGAAATTTCAGACATGTTTTCCCTTTCTTTGCACCAGTGTCAGTTAACTGCTGCTGAAGTGCCTGTTGTCTTAATAATTCTCTTAGTCTCCATGTTGTTAAAAGAAGTTAACAACATAGAAAATTCCACCCATAAATTTCAGTTATTTAATATTAAAAATACCATTTGGGGGTGGCATGTCACAGCTGTTTAGCAGCAAAGCAGTGTACAAGGGTTTCTCAAAAGTGTTGAATAAGGATACTGTATCCAGTTAATAAAATTAAAATGATGAATACATGGCAAACTAACTGTAACTTCCCAAAATTAAAATATTGACCTGGTATTCTGAAATTGAAACTCTTTGTTTTCCAGAGACTGGCAAACAGGTGACCAAAAATGACCAAAGTCTGGAGCCCACAGCTTTGACTTCCTTTTTTTTTTTTTTTTTGCGGTACGCGGGCCTCTCACTGTTGTGGCCTCTCCCGTCGCGGAGCACAGGCTCCAGACGCGCAGGCTCAGCGGCCATGGCTCACGGGCCCAGCCACTCCGCGGCATGTGGGATCCTCCCGGACTGGGGCACGAACCCACGTCCCCTGCATCGGCAGGCGGACTCTCAACCACTGCGCCACCAGGGAAGCCCAGACTTCATATTTTTTGCTAGTTCTAGTTTAGGGTGGAAAAAAAATTCTTACTTAGTATAGTCAGTATGAATCGTTGTTTTGTAAACTGCTTTTTGTGGTCTCCTTGATAGCTTGACCCAAGAATCTCTTTTAGAGTCCACAAAGCAAAGGCAAAACGATGGCTTTTAAGGAGTAGAACGTTTTGCTTTTTATTAGCTCCAAGACTATTTGCAAATGCAAAATTGGATGAACATTTCCCCAATCAATCCCTGTGTATCTGTTTACTGCTTAAACTTTAACCAATATTCTTATACAGGATAAGCACCAAAAATCATTTCATTGCAAACTTGAAGTGAGATAGTATTTAGACTTCTTTGGGTCAGAGGAATTTGGAAAGAGGCTGATAGTACCTTAGTGACATGGACTAACCCAGCTTTATCTCTGAAAAGATGTTAGAGGAACATTTAATCTCATCTCATCCAGTGCAACAATCCCTTTATAATCTCCAAGAACAGAAGAAACATCTAAATCCTTAAGTGATTAGAAGTATCTGTTCTGAAACTGTACAACTTCATTGAAAAATAATTCTTATTTTCCTGATGTTGATTTAAAATAGACATTCCTGAGACCACTGATCTTTGGTACAGAGGTTTTCCTCTAAATGAACACAATGTTTACATTACTCCCTTTTCCATGTGGGTGATTTTTGGGTGATTTTCAATACATGCCATGAGTCAGAAAGAGGATGGGATGGGTATTGGATGGGCAGTTCAACTGTATCAGTTCTATCACAGCTCCGCCAGTAGGGCTGAGGAACTGCTCAGTCCACCCGTTTTTGGCCTCTATGTCCATCCAGTTACTTAACAGCTCAAATTAACTCTGAAATCCTTGGAATTTTCTTTTATAACTTGTTGCTTAAATAGTATGACTTCCTTCACCAGTTCTCTGTTTTGCCGATATGCTTCTTAAAATTGTGGCACAGAATGTACAAAATAATCCAAGCAATGGTGGGATCCAAAAGAGTTTGCTGAGATGGTTGTCCCTTGATTGAAGTCCTCCCTGAGACTGCATTAAAGTTTAAACCATTACTTCACCACCATTAGTTCACTAAGGTTGGAGTTCACATAAAGGTCAGATGTTTTTCATATTAAAAAAGCCAGTTTTTTTTTGGCCTCATAGTTGCTTTAAAAACAAAAACAAAACCTTCTTGGAGATCTTTGTATTGCTCACTTTTATATGTTTCTTGAGAGCTTGACCCATCCTTCCACGCAGTCATTTTGTAGCAATGACCTCTGCTCAGGACATGTTTGGACGTCTGAAGTGCTAGAAGAGCACCAGTAGGGATGGGGTCTTATCTTAGGAGGCCACTGAAAACAAGGAGTGAAGTCCTAGAGAGGAGAAAAGGATGGTGATACCACAGGATTGCCATGGGAAGGAGAATCCAAAGAGCAAAAAAGATGGGGACAAAGGGGTGGACAAAACAGACACGTGGAAAGAGGATCAGTAGAGTATAGGGTGAAGGTGGGAGGTTAAGAAAGACCAGGGCCAAGATAAGGACATTGAGTTTGAAGACTAACAGGTCCAACTACTCAAAATGGCATTTTGAACAGAATAGGTGAGGTAGATTCCATATTTTAAGACATTTATTGAGTCTATACATAGGAAATGGTGATATTGAGCAAAGCTGCTTTTTATTATTGAAGGAAACTTGGCCGTGGGAGGGTGTGACATAGGTGGTCAAAATATACCTTAATTGTAAGGCTTTCTTTGAAACTTCAGGGCATGATAATTGATTTAGTGGCAGTAGATGTTTTGTGCACAGGGGCTGATTTAACTTACATTCATGTAATGGTCATAATTGAATCCCATTTCCTTTCCTGTTTCACCTTGGGGGTTGGTTTCAATTGGGGCAGAATAAAAATAAAAATATATGTAATGACTTACTCAACACTTGTGATTTCATCCAAGTGATCAAACTAAGTTTTCTCCATCACATTTAGAACACTACTCTAAAAACAAAGCTAAGAATTAAAGACACAGTGATCTTTTTAGAGTGAAAATTATTTTATGAGAGCATTAAAAAAATAAGAAACAAATTCATTTTTCTCTTTTTTTTTTTTTTTTTTTTTTGCGGTACGTGGTCCTCTCACTGTTGTGGCCTTTCCTGTTGCGGAGCACAGGCTCTGGACGCGCAGGTTCAGCAGGCATGGCTCATGGGCCCAGCCGCTCTGCGGCATGTGGGATCTTCCCGGACTGGGGCACGAACCCGTGTCCCCTGCATCGGCAGGCGGACTCTCAACCACTGTGCCACCAGGGAAGCCCTCATTTTTCTTTTGAATAATGTTTGTACTTCCTGATTTTGAAGCTGGGTAACAAGGATTTCTGTCCTTAGCTAAGTTCGAAGTAGGAAATTGGATAGTGGTCGTGACTTAAGCATCTCCTTCGTGGAGGCAATCCTCATTTTTGGTTTAACTATCTCTCATTAAAGCAGCTTAAATACAATCCCAGGAAAAGATGACTTCACCTTATCTTGGTCAGAGGCTATATCTTTATTGTTTTTACTGAATTTAAGGAACTTTCATCATGAGAACCAAGGTCAGACAGAAAGTTTAAAGTTAAAACGCTTAAGTTCTGGTTCTACCATCATTTGAGGGAGGCTTAACTTTCTGAGCTCTGCTTTGCACGTTTTGCAGTTGGGTTATGATTTCTCACTTAAAGAGAGTCTGTGAAAATACTTGATAAAATGTAAGTTCTTACATCAATACTGGGTGCCTTGGCTGGAAGAGCTGTGTGAAGCTTGGAGGGTCGGCGGTGATGAGACCCCAACTACTCCATCAGGGCTGAGTGGTGGCAGCAGCCACTTTGATTTCTCGTTATGTCAGGAAATCCAGCCTCTCTCGCCTAATGAGAGAGTCATCCTCCTAGTCTCCAGGTCACGTCGCTGACTTCTTTCTTTAAAAACGTGCCTGCAATCTTGTAGCATTTCAGAATATACTGGGTCAAACTCTACCCCTTAAGAAACAAAGTAATTGATTGCAGACACAAGCGATTTTCAGTAACTTTGCTTATTAGTGCTGACACTTGGGGGAACCAAGGGCTTGTCTGACAAAGGGGCAGGGAATTTAGTTACAAAAGCTCTGTTTTGGCTCTCTCTTCCCAGCCTGCTGATATGGCTTGAATTAGAAGTTAGCGACATTTGCTAAAATAAAATACGATGTAAACTCTTGGGAATTGCTTCACATCCGACTTCTCTGACCCCCAATATCCTTCCCATGCCTCTGGGCCTTGAGGGATGTTTTTCAGTTTCTATATAAGCAATGGAAGCAGACACATTTCAAAATAAGCCCACAAAAGCACACATGGTATGAAAGGAACAATTATTTGAAGGCTGTTGACCTTACCAGCATTGGGCAAGCGTCTGGCATCTTGAAAGTCTGCTTTGATACTGAAGAGCTGTTCTAGAAATGTCACTATGTCATTACCTTGTCAGTTGCTCCTCAATACATAATAGTAATGCATTGTTTTTCATCTTACTTGAAACTGTCTCAATATGGCTTTCCTTTTAGGAAATAAAATATATTTCAGGAAGGACATATATGGTTCTTAAATAACATCTACATTTATTTGCAGCCCAAATAATGTTTAATCACACTCACCAAGACTAGAAGGAATCAGAAACATGACTATTTCAGCCTCTAGTTTCTACGAACAAAGAAACTAAGGCTCTAAGAACTTAAGGGGCTTCCTCAAGGTCCCACAAGTACTTGGGACAGAGCTGGGACTGGAATCCAGGTTATCCATCTCTGATTGCCCTGCCGTTTCCATTCCAGCCAGCTGCATAGGTCATATTAATTTAATATTAATTGTGGAAACAATAATATATAATTAAAGTCAGACCCTTTTTTAGGGTGTGACCAAATTATTTATAGAGCCATAAAATTTGGATCATTCTAATTCACTTTTCTAATATCACCTTAGAAGACCTATTTCAAATCGTGTGACCATTGGTACTGGTATTTATTAGGCAAATGGTAGTGAAACAGGTGAAATGTTCAGTGTCCTGCTGGTCTATCGGACAAAGCCAAAGACGGCACATATTCTAACATGCGGGTCTAGTTTTTCTGTGTATTCTCATGTACATAAACCAATGTATGCAGTAAGTTCCCTGCCTCGTTGGAAATAACGGTTAATTATATGATGCCACACCTGGGGAAGAAAAACAAAAACACAAAGACCTTTAACACTTTTTCCATAAATGAACTGAGGTTAAAGATTTTGCTTCTTTTTCCTTTCAGACTAATTGTACTTTTGTGCATAAAAACAAACAAACAAACAAAAACCATGAAGATAGGTTTGGGGACTTTGAAGAATTTGCACGAATAGAAAATAATAAAATCAACCTCCTGAAACCTTAAATTTCATGAAATTTTTTCTCACTGTCTCTGTCTTATTAGTTCCATCTGTAGCCTTAGTTTTAAGCTTTTGAGAATGGAGGTAGAACAATTTTGAACATGTAAGGAGATAATTGAATTTGTGTGAGATTTGAGGTTTATTTAGGTTACAACTCTTTGACCACAGTTTATTTTCAGGTCATGTGGTACCCCTGTGTGTATGAACATATAAAAGCTCATTAATTTTGGATACCTTTTAGCTCACAACCTAAGGAAAATATTTGATTTTCTCCTTTTATGATCTGGACTCAGTTCCAATATGCATGGCCTTGTACTTTATTCTCATCTTATGACTCTTGTATAATAATAGCAAAGACCTAGTAATAAAATCGCTTGGAGAATGTTTAAATACCAAGAATCTTGGGCTTCCCTGGTGGTGCAGTGGTTTAGAGTCCGCCTGCCGATGCAGGGGACACAGGTTTGTGCCCCGGTCCGGGAAGATCCCACGTGCTGCGGGGCGGCTGGGCCCGTGAGCCATGGCCACTGAGCCTGCGCGTCCGGAGCCTGTGCTCCGCAACAGGAGAGGCCACAACAGTGAGAGGACCGCGTACGGCAAAAACAAAACAAACAAACAAACAAAAAACAAAAAAATAAAACCAGGAATCTTGATTAAATTTGAACCCATTGTCTGTGTATGTTTATTTTAATAAGAAAATCATTTTTACAATAAAGGATTCTTCAAGCTCTTGAATGTGTGCCTGGTCCTAGTCCAAAACAGTGTCCCTGTTTTTTGTGAAGTCCTGTTTTGCAGTCTTTAGACTTATTCCATACACACGCCAAGGCAACATTCAATAGATTATTCAAGTGAAGATAAAATAAAAGTCTTTCCTTTGAAATATGCAGATAATTAAGGCAAAATCAGGGCTCTAAAGAGAGCTTTCTTCTCCCTTGATACATGTGATTCATGTTGGTGATGCTTTGCCTAATAATTGTGGCAGATAATAATTTGCCAGTCCCAGGGCAAATGAAGGGCAAAGTATGGAGGGCTGGGCACCAGAGAGAAGACCTTATGAACAGCCCAGGAGGCCTTCTGTAAAGAGGGAGTCTCCGTGGGTAAGAAAACCACGCACCCTATGAGTACATGCCCAGGGCGTGGTCCCATGTTGGAGGACCCAGAAGCCAATCTGAGCAGCCCTCAAGGTGAATCAGTGGTCAGAGGTCTGAGCTAAGGGTGGGACACAGCAGATGGGAGGTTGGGATGTACGGCCCAGAAGTCATGTATGGGCCCCACCAGGCTACAGAACCAGGTGAATATGGAAACTTGTTCTCAGGCTGGGTCCCAGCCGGGCAGCAGGGGTCAGCATGGTATGAGTCGGGAACAAGAGAGTGGGAACAGCATTTCAAGATCCTGGAGGAGAAAGCAGGTACATACAAAAAGGGTACCAACACGTGCATTTGGATAACAGAAGTGTTTATTGTTCTCTGCCTTGGTTGTTTTTTGTCTTGGTTGGGAGTTCCTCCCCAGAATAAGATATTCATTCTTTCAGTCATGCAGTGTTTACTGAGTGCCCCCTGTATGCTGTGCTGGACACTAAAAATAATAGCAAATGAGGCTGGCCTCCCCAGAGTTCCTCCTATAGTGAAGATACAGATAAACAAGAGCTGCCTACAGTGTAGCATGATTTGTTCCGCAAAGAGACATACAGAGTGCTTCAGTGAAAATACAGGAGTGGCACCTAACCCAGTTTCTCATGCTGATATCTGAAGGATAACCAGAGCTAACCAAATTTAGGAGAGAGGTTCAGGAATGAGAGGGAAAGAAAAATGTGCAAAAGGCTCAGTGTATTTGGGGCAATGAGTCAAGTCTGATAAATCCAGAGAGAAGAATTGAAGGGGAAAAGTAACACTTTTTTTTTTAGAATGCCTTTGGTGGACTTTTGTTTAATATATATATAATTATTTATTTGTTCATTTTGGCTGCGTTGGGTCTTAATTGCTGCACACGGGCTTTCTCTAGTTGTGGCAAGCGGGGACTACTCTTCATTGCGGTGTGCCGGCTTCTCATTGCAGTGGCCTCTCTTGTTGCGGAGCCCGGGCTCTAGGCACGCGGGCTTCAGTAGTTGCAGCATGCGGGCTCAATAGTTGTGGTGCACAGGCTTAGTTGCTCCATGGCATGTGGGATCTTCCCAGACCAGGGATCGAACCCGTGTCCCTGCACTGGCAGGCAGATTCTTACCCACTGTGCCACCAGGGAAATCCCAAAAGGACACTTTTTGAGCATCTTTTGGGATGCTGCTGCTTTTCCACTCAGCCGAGGGGATGTTTCTTCTCTCATGTTTTAACATGATCTTTCTCCTCAGCTCTTTTGTTAATTGTGGCTTCTTAAAGGCTGAGTTTGCTGGTTGAATCTTTATTTACCCAATTTTTTTCTTTCTGAGTTCTTAAGAGAAATGTTAGTACTCTCAGCTTATAGTTATCAGGGACCATGAAGACTTGGGCCAAAAGAAGGAAGTGCTTAAAGTTACTTGTTAAGTGACTACAGTGTCTACATTGTAGATTAAACAGATGCTGTGTTGACTGTTCAGTTATGTCATTCTTAATTTGCTTTCTTCAAGTCACCTGTCACCCATAACTGGCTTCTTTTGATTTTTTCTTTTTTTAAATATTTATTTATTTATTTGGTTGCTTCAGGTCTTAGTTGTGGCAGGCGGGCTCCTTAGCTGTGGCATGTGAACTCTTAGTTGCAGCATGCATGTGGGATCTAGTTCCCTGACCCAGGATCGAATCCCAGCCCCCTGCACTGGGAATGCAGAGTCTTAACCACTGCACCACCAGCGAAGTCCCTTAACTAGCTTCTTTAAGACTTAACCCTTAAGGATTAGGCTTGAAAAAATGATTGAGAAAATTACCCATTTACTTTAGGCCTTTACTTTCTACTCTTGGTCTACTCTGGTGCCAGGGCCCAGAATCTCTGTCTCCTGGATTTTCCATGGCATTGAGAGAAGTGTGCAGTTTAGACAAATGGACCATCTGTATTCCTTACCTGAGATTTAGTCCCAAATGCCTAGTGGGTCTCTTTCCCTAGTGAGCTGGCCTGGGCCATAGGTGAAGAGCAAAAGACCCTTCTTTCCTTCTTTTTCTTTTTTTGGCTTTTTTTCTTTGATGAATACTTGACCCAAGGCAGTTGTTCTCAAACTTTAGCTGACATAGAACCACCTGGCCACTTGGATTAAGCATAGATATCTGAGCCCCGCCCTCCCAACTGATTTTCTGATTCAGAAGATCTGGGTGGGGTCTGAGATTTCTGCATTTCTAAAATGTTCCAGATGAGGTTTGCTGTTTGGGTACCATGCTTTGAGAACCACTGATCAAAGGCAAGCTCATGGGGCCTACACCGTCTCTGATCTTTGCCTTATGCTCCTGGCTTGAGTCCCCAGAAGACCTGAGTCCCCAGCTTGGCTATCAAGATCTTACCATCAATAGCTCAAAGGGTGTTCCGGTTGAGAAGAAACTAAGGCTGAAGGAGAAGTCGACTCAAGCCCTCATGGTCTTAGTTCCCACTCTGGACCTCTGGGCTCTCCAAGGACAAAGCCCCAGACTTCTGTCTTAGCTGGTCAATTAAGAACACCATGAATCAAGATCCAAGACAGAGTTATTTCTATAATCTATTTATGACCTCCACTTAAAACTGTACTTAATCTGTCATGTCGCCATTTTGTTACCTGTTTCTCCAGACCTTATCAGAACCCTTATGTGGAAGTGAGAAGGGCTGAACTCTCCCCAAATATTATTGTGTGTGGCTCACACCCAGTACTCAGCAGGAGGTTGTTTCTATCCATGGTAAACTGTACACATCCACCATATATTCTGTTAGTTCTGGTCTTGAAAACAGTAACAAATTCTGCTCTTGAAAGAGGGGGGAAATCCGGTCTTTTGTTTACATGTATCACAGTTTTGAATAATTGTCTTATTTCTCAGTACTGTTGTATTTATCAGGGCTCTTGTGGTTAACTCTGTTTACCTTAAGTACTCAGTAGTAATAAAGTACCTTCTGCTGTTTGCTGTACTCCCTTAGTCAGTAAAAACAAAAGTACTTTATATCAGAAGCATAAAAGAAATAAGATGCCTTTACTTTGCAGAATTTTTATGTGTTCACAAAAAAATTATTTCTACGACGGGTTTGTTATTCCATTAAGTCAGAGAAAAAACAGTTGAATTACATATTCCTCTCCCCAGGAAACACATTCTATATATATTTTTCATATCCTATCTTGCTTCCTATCTTAGAGGATCTATCTTGCTTCCTATCTATCTTGCTTCCTATCAAACAAAGTTTTATTTTTAGCAGTCATGTCTGTAATTCAATACCACAAAAATCATTAATGTATAAATTATATCTTACACTTCTGAAAGATCATACATAATACTTTTTTTTTGAACATCTTTATTGGAGTATAATTGCTTTACAATGGTGTGTTAGTTTCTGCTTTATAACAAAGTGAATCAGCTATACATATATATGTATATCCCCATATCTCCTCCCTCTGCGTCTCCCTCCCACCCTCCTTATCCCACCTCTCTAGGTGGTCACAAAACACCGAGCTGATCTCCCTGTGCTATGCAGGTGCTTCCCACTAGCTATCTGTTTTACATTTGGTAGTGTATATATGTCCATGCCACTTTCTCACTTCGTCCCATCTTCCCCTTCCCCCTCCCCATGTCCTCAAGTCCATCAAGTCCATTCTCTACATCTGTGTCTTTATTCCTGTTCTGCCCCTAGGTTCTTCAGAACCTTTTTTTTTTTTTTTTTTTTTAGATTCCATATATATGTGTTAGCATATGGTATTTGTTTTTCTCTTCCTGATTTACTTCACTCTGTATGACAGACTCTAGGTCCATCCACCTCACTACAAATAACTCAGCTTTGTTTCTTTTTATGGCTGAGTAATATTCCATTGTATATATGTGACACATCTTTATCCATTCATCGCCATTCATCACTCAATGGACACTTAGGTTACTTCCATGTCCTGGCTATTGTAAATAGAGCTGCAATGAACATTTTGATACATGACTCTTTTTGTATTGTTTTTCTCAGGGTATATGCCCAGTAGTGGGGTTCCTGCATCTTATAGTAGTTCTATTTTTAGTTTTTTAAGGAACCTCCATACTGTTCTCCATAGTGGCTGTATCAATTTACATTCCCACCAATGGTGCAAGAGT
Source organism: Lagenorhynchus albirostris (assembly GCF_949774975.1). NCBI lineage: Eukaryota > Metazoa > Chordata > Mammalia > Artiodactyla > Delphinidae > Lagenorhynchus > Lagenorhynchus albirostris. The sequence continues at coordinate 36,572,987 of NC_083109.1, forward strand.
GTTCCCTTTTCTCCACACCCTCTCCAGCATTTATTGTTTCTAGATTTTTTGATGATGGCCATTCTCACTGGCGTGAGATGATACCTCAATGTAGTGTTGATTTGCATTTCTCTAATGATTAGTGATGTTGAGCATTCTTTCATGTGTTTGTTGGCAATCTGTATATCTTCTTTGGAGAAATGTCTATTTAGGTCTTCTGCCCATTTTTGGATTGGGTTGTTTGGTTTTTTGATATTGAGTTACATGAGCTGCTTGTAAATTTTGGAGATTAATCCTTCGTCAGTTGCTTCATTTGCAAATATTTTCTCCCATTCTGAGGGTTGTCATTTCATCTTGTTTATATTTTCCTTTGCTGTACAAAAGCTTTCATTTTCACTAGGTCCCACTTGTTTATTTTTGTTTTTATTTCCTTTAAATTAGGAGGTGGGTCAAAAAGGATCTTGCTGTGATTTTTGTCATAGAGTGTTCTGCCCATTTTTTCCTCTAAGAATTTTATAGTGTCTGACCTTACATTTAGGTCTCTAATCCATTTTTTTTTTCTAATCCATTTTGAGTTTACTTTTGTGTATGGTGTTAGGGAGTGTTCTAATTTCATTCTTTTACATGTAGCTGTCCAGTTTTCCCAGCATCACTTATTGAAGAGGATATCTTTTCTCTATTTTATATTCTTGCCTCCTTTATCAAAAGTAAGGTGACCCTATGTGTCTGGGTTTATTGCTGGGCTTTCTATCCTCTTCCATTGATCTATCTTTCTGTTTTTGTGCCAGTACCATACTGTCTTGATTACTGTAGCTTTGTAGTATAGTCTGAAGTCAGGGAGCATGATTCCTCCAACTCTATTTTTCGTTCTCAAGATTGCTTTGGTTATTCGGGATCTTTTGTGTTTCCATACAAATTGTGAAATTTTTCGTTCTAGTTCTGTGAAAAATGCCAGTGGTAGTTTGATAGGAATTGCATTGAATCTATAGATTGCTTTGGGTAGTAGAGTCATTTTCACAAAGTTGATTCTTCCAATCCAAGAACATGGTATATCTCTCCATCTATTTGTATCATCTTTAATTTCTTTCATCAGTGTCTTATAATTTTCTGCATACAGGTCTTTTGTCTCCTTAGGTAGGTTTATTCCTAGATATTTTATTCTTTTTGTTGCAGTGGTAAATGGGAGTGTTTTCTTTATTTCACTTTCAGATTTTTCATCATTAGTATATAGGAATGCCAGAGATTTCTGTGCATTAATTTTGTATCCTGCTACTTTACCAAATTCATTGATTAGCTCTAGTAGTTTTCTGGCAGCATCTTTAGGATTCTCTACGTATAATATCATGTCATCTGCAAACAGTGACAGCTTTACTTCTTCTTTTCTGATTTGGATTCCTTTTATTTCCTTTTCTTGTCTGATTGCTGTGGCTAAAACTTCCAAAACTATGTTGAATTATAGTGGTGATAGTGGGCAACTTTTTCTTGTTCCCGATCTTAGTGGAAATAGTTTCAGTTTTTCACCATTGAGGACAATGTTGGCTGTGGGTTTGTCATATATGGCCTTTATTATGTTGATGTAAGTTCCCTCTATGCCTACTTTCTGGAGGGTTTTTATCGTAAATGGGTGTTAAATTTTGTCAAAAGCTTTTTCTGCATCTATTGAGATGATCATATGTATGTTTGTTTGTTTGTTTTTTTATTTTGCGGTACGCGGGCCTCTCACTGTTGTGGCCTCTCCCGTTGCGGAGCACAGGCTATGGATGTGCAGGCTCAGCGGCCATGGCTCATGGGTCCAGCCGCTCCACGGCATGTGGGATCCCCCTGGACCGGGGAATGAACCCATGTCCCCTGCATCGGCAGGCAGACTCTCAACCACTGCGTCACCAGGGAAGCCTGATCATATGGTTTTTATCCTTCAATTTATTAAGATGGTTTATCACATTGAGTGATTTGCATATATTGAAGAATCTTTGCATTCCTAGCATAAAGCCCACTTGATCATGGTGTATGATCCTTTTAATGTGCTGTTGGAATCTGTTTGCTAGTATTTTGTTGAGGATTTTTGCATCTATGTTCATCAGTGATATTGGCCTGTAGTTTTCTTTCTTTGTGACATCTTTGTCTGGCTTTGGCATCAGGGTGATGGTGGTCTTGTAGAATGAGTTTCAGAGTGTTCCTTCCTCTGCTATATTTTGGAAGAGTTTGAGAAGTATAGGTGTTAGGTCTTCTCTAAATGTTTTGTTAGAATTCACCTGTGAAACCATCTATTCCTGGGCTTTTGTTTGTTGGAAGAGTTTTAATCACAGTCTCAATTTCAGTGCTTGTGATTGGTCTGTTTATATTCTCTGTTTCTTCCTGCTTCAGTCTCGGAAGGTTGTTCTTTTCTAAGAATTTGTCCATTTCTTCCAGGTTGCCCATTTTATTGCCATAGAGTTGCTTGTAGTAATCTCTTATGATCATTTGTATTTTGCAGTGTCAGTTGTTACTTCTCCTTTTTCATTTCTAATTCTATTGATTTGAGTCTTCTCCCTTTTTTCTTGATGAGTCTGGCTAATGGTTTATCAATTTTGTTTATCTTCTCAAAGAACCAGCTTTTAGTTTTATTGACCTTTGCTACTCTTTCCTTCATTTCCTTTTCATTTATTTCTGATATGATCTTTATTATTTCTTTCCTCTGCTAACTTTGTGGGGGTTCTTCTGTTCTTCTTCCTCAAATTGCTTTAGGGGGAAGGGTTGGTTGTTTATTTGAGATGTTTCTTTTTTCTTGAGGTAGGATTGTATTGCTATAAACTTCCCTCCTAGAACTGGTTTTGCTGGTCATCGTGCTTTCATTGTCATTTGTTTCTGGGTATTTTTGATTTCTTTTATTTCTTCAGCGGTCTCTTTGTTACTAAGTCATGTATTGTTTAGCCTGCATGTATTTGTATTTTTTACAGATTTTTTCCTGAAATGAAAATAAATAAATAAAATAAAGTTATTAAAATAAAAAATAAACAATTATTATTAAAAATAAAAAAAATTAAAAGTAATAAAACAAGAAAAAGAAAGAAAGAACGAAGAGAGCAAGCAAACCAAAAAACAAATCCACCAATGATAAGAAGCACTAATTATGAAAAAAAAACAAAAACAAACAAAAAGCACGGACAGACAGAACCCTAGGACAAATGTGAAAGCAAAGCTATACAGACAAAATCACACAAAGAAGCATACAAATACACACTCACAAAAAGAGAAAAAGGAAAAAAAAAATTATATATATATATTATTGCTCCCAAAGCCACTGCCTCAATTTTGGGATTATGCGTTGTCTATTCAGGTATTCCACAGTTGCAAGGTACATCAAGTTGATTGTGGAGATGTAATCCGCTGCTCCTGAGGCTGCTGGGAGAGATTTCCCTTTCTCTTCTTTGTTCGCACAGCTCCTGGGGTTCATCTTTGGATTGGGCCCCGCCTCTGCCTGTAGGTTGCCTGAGGGCGTCTGTTCTTCGCTCAGACAGGACAGGGTTAAATTAGCAGCTGATTAAGGGGCTCTGACACACTCAGGTCTGGGAGAGGGAGGGGTACACAATGTGGGGCGAGCCTGCAGCGGCAGAGGCCGGCGTAAACTTGCAGCAGCCTGAGGGGTGCCGTGTGTTCTCCCAGGGAAGTTGTCCCTGGATCACAGGACCCTGGCAGTGGCGGGCTGCACAGGCTCCCGGGAGGAGAGGTGTGGATAGTGACCTGTGCTTGCACACAGGCTTCTTGGTGGCGGCAGCAGCAGTTTTAGCGTCTCATGCCGGTCTCTGGTGTCCACGCTGTTAGCCGCGGCTCACTCCCAACTCTGGAGCTCGTTTAGGCAGTGCTCTGAATCCTCTCTCCTCAGGCACCGTGAAACAATGGTCTCTTGCCTCTTAGGCAGGTCCAGACTTTTTCCTGGACTCCCTCCTGGTTAGCTGTGGCGCACCAGCCCCCTTCAGGCTGTGTTCACACAGCCAACCCCAGTCCTGTCCCTGGGGTCTGACCTCCGAAGCTGTAGCCTCAGCTCCCAGCCCCCACCCGCCCCAGCAGGTGAGCAGACAAGCCTCTCAGGCTGGTGAGTGCTGGTCAGCACCGTTCCTCTGTGCAGGAATCTCTCCGCTTTGCCCTCTGCACCCCTGTTGCTGCACTCTCCCCCGTGGCTCTGAAGCTTCCCCCCCCCGCCCCCCGCCGTCTCCACCAGTGAAGGGGCTTCCTACTGTGTGGAAACTTTGCCTTCTTCACAGCTCCCTCCCAGAGGTGCAGGTCCCGTCCCTATTCTTTTGTCTCTGTTTTTTTCTTTTTTCTTTTGCCCTACCCAGGTACGTGCCTTTTGGGAGGTCTGAGGTCTTCTGCCAGCATTCAGTAGGTGTTCTGTAGGAGTTGTTCCACATGTAGATGTATTTCTGATGTATTTGTGGGGAGGAGGGTGATCTCCACATCTTACTCTTCCGCCATCTTGAAGGTCTCTCCCCATAATACTGTTAAGCCAAGGACTTACTAAATATTGAGGAAATGGAACCTCAGAAGGCTTCATACTTGCTGCTCTGAACGTTTGACATGGAATCCTCCTTCAACAATATTGGTCCCTAAACCCGAGTCTCTACCTGAGTCCTTCAGAGAAACTTAACTGAGAGGGAAGAGGTGAATAGCAAGGCACTATCAGGTCAGAGAACCATAGTCATAGACAATTACTTTTAACACAATTTCAGCCACTTAACTTGTTCAAGAGGATCTTGGAAGGCTGGCATGTATACCCACAAGTCATTTCCAAGGGAATTGCTGCAAGCAGACACGAACAGCCAAACACTGTTTTGAAACAAATCAGTTCTTTTCTTGGGAAACTATATACTTCATCATATTCTAATTTCTTTAAAAACTGGTCATTACAGACTGAATTATATGTTAACAGTTAGTCATTATCTTCAAATGAAGCTGATCCTAAATATCCCGGATAATCAAGCATGTTTTAGACATGTTTTGTAAAATTCTGATATAATGAACCCTGTAATGTAATCATAATTATACCTAATAAATGTATAAAGGGAAATCATTTTAATATTTTTATTCATCTATTTTGTAATTATTAAGTTTTAAGAATATTATGTTTACCTCTTAAATATGATTAATATTGACCAGGGGAGACAGAGTCAAAGAGTAGATATTTGTTGTTTTAATTTTATTCCTATTTAATTTGTGTCTTTTATAAATTCCAGGAAATTATTTTGAATCAAGTGGTGCTTTATTAATAAATAAATATACTTATTATGTATTTATTATGAATTTAATAGATGAATCATGACAAAGACCTTAGGTTTCTTTAGTTCAGAATTCCTTAAAGACTAAATCCAGCACCACCATAATCTGTTTTATTTCTAAATATAAGTGTACTAGAAGTTTCAGAGTTAATACCCAAGGTTTAGTCAGTATTATTAAGTAACTCCTTCCTAAGAATCAGTTATGACTGGTGTGTGTGAGGCTCCTGATGTACAGTCAAGATTTTAAATCTTGAGAGGAAAAGAACATTTTAGAGCTTTATGTATTAGTCTCGTCCTGGTATTTGTTCTTGCCAGGAATTCTGGTGGAAAACATGGACATAGAAATTGATTTATGTGAAAAAAATAATTTTAATGTCATCTTCTCTTTACTTTCAACATTTTTCTTGAGTATAAAAATTATAGTCACTGTAAATGTTAAAATACAGAAAGTATTAAAAAAATAAAAATCACCTAAAATTATGTCACCACAATGTAACTACTGTTTGTACAATATTTTGGTGTATATTTTTCTTGTCTTTTTCCTCTATTAAAAAGTGTGTGTGTGTGTGTGTTTGTGTGTGTGTAAGGAACGTGTACATAACACATAAAAATTTGGATCATACTTGCAAACAATTTTGTAACCAGCTTTTTTACTTGCTTAATAATATATTGAGAATATTTGTATTTGCTTGCCAAGAGTTGTGAATATTTTTAGAAACTATTCTAAATTTGCTCTTGTTCAGCAAAGAACTATTCATTGAAAGCATTATTTTTAATGGGCACAGAATATTTAAATACTATTGTATATGTAACCAATTGCTTACTGTTGTTCATATAAAGATGACTTAAATAGCACAGCAGTGCTATTCCCCATAAACAGCACAGCAGTGAGAAAGTATCTTTGTACATAGATTTTATATACATTTTCAAGGCTATAGAAATGTATTGCAAAATTCTTTTTCATCAGACTATACAAGAATGCCCTTACCTCCAACCCTGCACATTGCCTATTATCATTTTCTTAGTCCTGCACCCTTTATATGCTTTTTAAAAAGGTTATTTAATGGCTTGATAAAAATGGAGTTATTTTTAGCAAATGGAGAAATTGTCATTAATGATGCAATATATCAGTGTCAAATTAAATTCTTACTGGAAGTAAAGCCATTTATTTAAAGGCTCTGGATGATCTGCTGTAGCTGTACTTCTGTTTTTAGAAATATAAGGGTTACCTTATTTAAAGATTGAGGAGCAGGACGTTGAAATGTGCTTGATGGAGTCAACTAATTGACTTTTTCGTCAGTGGAATTTTTATCCCAACCCTCTGTGTTCTGGGAAACAATGTTGGTTGTTCTCAACATGGGGTCATTTAAGGCCATGGGTTATTTGGTTTAATGGGATTTATATGGTTGGATAGGGAAGGGATTAATTCTTTATGGAACTTTTTTGTTGTAAGGTGGAAGGTAAAAGTTTCACTTAAGAAAATCCATAACTGAGCCATGGTGCCTGTTTGTTTACTTGAAAGCTGTATGTTATCAAGTGGAAGCAAACGCTTTTTCAGACGAATTCATTTGTTCACAAATAGAAACAAAAAGTGGAGAATGTCTTGGTTGGCTTGGGGGAAGCTGCAGGTTTTATTTAAAGTTCGTATTTATTGCTGAGGTGCAAAATTGTTAAATGGCATTTGGATCCAGGGGAAAGATATACTGTAGAAATTACTTTTCAAAGGGGTATTGGAATAGAAGGACAGGAGTTATCTGAGTTCATTTCTAGATGAAATTCTATTCTACTTTTCTTTCTGTCTTTCTTCGATTCAGTTGAACAAACACATGTTGAATGCCCATCCCTCAAGGCAGAGCTGTCCTTTCTCCTTTTCAGATTGATTTGGCAACTTGCTATGCCCAGCTTCAGAGGGCCCACTGTATTTGTTTTCTTGAGCTGTTGTTAAAAAAGTTACCACAAACTAGTGGCTGAAAGCAACAGTTTATTCTCTCATAGTTCTGGAGGCCAGAAGTCTGAAATCAAGGTGTCTGCAAGACCACACGTCCTCCAGGCTGGAGGGAAGAACCCATGCCTTGCCTCTTCCAGCTTCTGGTGACTGCCAACACTCCTTGACTTGTGGCTGCATCACTCCAATCTCTGCCTCAGTGGTCACATTGCCTCCCCTTTTGTCTGTGTCAAATCTCCCTGCCTCCCTTTTACAAGGACACTTGTGATAGCATTTAGGACCCCCTGGGAAGATCTAAGAGAATCTCTCCATCTTCAAGATCCTTAACTTAATCACATCTGCAAAGTGCTTTTTTGCTATATAAGGTAATGCCTATAGGTTTCAGATATTAGGATATAGGTATCTTTTGGGGGCCAAGATTCAGCCTGCGATACCCAGGACCTTAAATAACCTGATCTCATGTACATCCCCCTGTCTGCTCTCTACCAGAACATGAGGCATAGGTCCAGAAACAAAAAATTATTTGCCAAAGTTTTGACCCAACTGGCCTGGGGAGAAGAGTTGACTCCATAATTGAGCTAGCATATCTGGGATAGGTAGTCTGGTAAGCTTTGAAGACCACCTTCTAGACAGCAGATTTAAAGATGCGGGGCAGAGCAGACCAGCAAACAAAGAGCTGCCCTTCCTCGGTTCACCCCAACTGAATGGGTGAGTGGATGGAAAGCCATCTTATTGGGTGATGGGCACATCCTCCTTGAGTATTTGGATCTCCACAGCTGACCTGAGCTCCCTGGTGGTCCTCCCCACTAACGCTTTCAGTCCCTCATCATCTTTAGAAGGAGCTTTTTGCCACTTGTTCTGAAACGAGGTCTTCTAGGGACTCCCTCTCTCTCTCTGGTCCCCTCCCTGCAACCCTGGGAGTTTTTCCTCTGTCACCAATGTAACAGCTAATCCATTTCAGTTGCGTAAGAATTTAGAAACAAGGAGACTATTTAAAAGCCCACTGGCCTCCCTCCAGTAGTCACTCAAGGTGTTTACTCTGGAAAAAGTACCGAGTTCTATATCCATTCTTTGTGTAAATTCTCCTTTACTTCCCGTGTTCCTTAAGAAGGACACTTTCCTGTGGGCTCTGTGGGGTGAGGTAATGTTCTTCCAGGAGACAACTGAACCATGAAGTATCTTGTAAATGAGACCTTAGAAGGCCAGCCAGAGAATTTGAGGAGAGGAGCCTTTGGCATTGCAGTGAAAGCGTTTTGTTTTTTGTTTGCTTTTTGGTTTTTTACCAGTTAGCTGTGGGTGGAGCTTTGAGATCATTGCAAACAGAGTGGCCAGTTCCCCGCTCCCTGACTTTTAAAAGAAGTAACTATTTGTCCTTTTAACTTTTTCTGGAGTCAGTTGGATTGTGACACATACCTCATTTATTCCTGTTTAACAATCAATTACCTGGATCAAACTGCTATTAAACATGACTGGCTGGGCCAATGTTTTCTGGTCTGCAGGTCATAGTTGTACCATCTACATAAAATAAGCCAGTCGCTGCCCCTAATGCCAGACCTGAGGAAGTATTTCTGAGACAATTCAAGGAGCAGTCCCCCTCCCCCCAAATCCTGTTTAAAACTGGGAAAATTCAGGATACTCCAATGTCATTTTTCTGAAATGCCATCTAACTTTTTCAGAAATCCAAAGCTCAGGAAAAGTAAGCAGTGAGGTGAGCTCCTACCTCCACTGTCAACCTCTTTAGAGATTAAGGTCACAATTACCCTCCTCTTTGCATTAGCTCCCGCCAACATCCTTCACATAATTAGACCATTATGATGAAATTAGTATCCAAGGTAGACATGAATATTTTAGTAGTAAGGATAGTAGTGAAATCGGAGAAACATCAGGTACTGAGGACGTCTGCTGTGTGTCCTTTTGATCCTGGGAGAACCGGAGTTAAGCCAATGAAAGATGATACAAGTTGATATAAGCTGTCTTTTAATTTCATTTTTGGTGTGAGCACTTCATATTGCAAGCCCCTTGTTGCTATTCCCTTTACAATAAAACCAAAGGAAATATTGAAAGGGATGGTTGGCAGGAGTGGAAAGATCATAGAACACATAAAGTCCTGCAGAGGAGAGGTGTTTTGCTCACCGGGGAAGCCACCATGTTGTTTCTTCATCCTTCTTTAATGCTAACACTTAGGTCCCTGTAGTTGACTCATCTTATTATAGGTCACTGAACAACACGTCCATGATAGCCTGAGGGGGGTCTGCAGGTCCGTTTTTCTCTGCAGATCTGTTTTACAACATAGAAGGCAGGAATGCACATCACTGCACTAGAAGCTTGCTTTGACACTGCCTTGGGTGGAGGGGCTGTGTTTGTGGACACTGAGAAATGGGCATGGAAAGACACAGAGAGAGGCAGACAAAGAGGAACAGAGAAGCAGAGAGAGAGAGGAAGAGAGACCCAGTCACAGCCATTGTGGGAGACTGAGACATGGGCCAGCCTACTCACAGATGGACTCTCTTCTCCCACTGGCATGGCTTGTCTGCCTTGGCTTTCCATGGGGGGCCTTGGTACTGACGAATAGAGGGCTGCTTCCTGCCTCAGTCTGGGCTGGTTAGAATGCCCTTCATGCTTTGATCAGTTTTTAGCCTGGTCAGTAATAAATATTGGATGAGTTCCTCCTTCAAACACCTGTGGTTGCCATTGTGAAGAAACTATCTTGAAACGTGACCTAATGTGCTCTTCGTCTGCTTTAAATTATTTGGGACTAAAGATTCATGCGTCTGCCTATCTGTGTGATTTCAACTTTTTTTTTTCCTTTTTGAAATTTGCATTATTTTTTATTTAGACAAGCAGCACATGAATGCAGGAATATATTCCCATAATAAAAAAGTCCAGGACAGAGATAACATGAAAGATATCTTGACTTTCAGCCCCAAGCTTTGTTCCCTCCCCAGAAGTAAGCAGAGTCATAAATTTGCAAGGTTCTTTCCAAACTTTTTAATAATGTATTTATATGCATGAATATTTACCTAGAAAAATATATAGTTTTGCCTTGTGTGTGTGTGTGTGTTTACTACACAGTTCATGTCATTCTGTGGCTGTGTATTTAGGTAAATGGTGTCACACTGTTCCTATTCCATATTACTACATGGCTTGCTGCAAAAACGTGGTTTTCATTTAATGGTATGTGTTAGAGACTTTTCAAGTTCAGCTTCACATCACCTTGTAATGTGTACATGTATTAGACTTTGCTCCTTAGTGAATCACATTGATTGTTTTCAGTGTGGAAACATCCCAAATTATTCTTTCAGTAACTTTCTGGAATAGATTGGTTTATATTTTAGCAGAGGTTTTTCTCTGTGAGAATAAGCTCTAGGGTTGGTTGGTTGGTTGGTTGGTTGGTTGGTTGGTTTCTTATTAACCTTTGTGGTGTCATTGTCAGAGTCTGACAAGACACTTGTGAAATGAGTTGGGTAGTAGCTTTATTTTATTTTATTATTTTATTTTATTTTTTTATGTCCTAGAAAAATGTAGGTACACAGGAGTTACCTTTTCCTAGAAGATTTGGTAGAACTCACCTGTAAAATCATCTGGGCCTAATCTTTTACTATTTTTTCAATTTCTCCCAAGATTACTGGTCTGTTTAAGCGTTCTGCTCATTTGTTGAGCCAAATTTATTTTAACTTTGAAAAACATCCACTTGAAGTTTTCAAATATTTTGGTTAAAGTTATACATAGTATCTCTTACGGTGTTCACCTTCTCTCTGTATTTACACTCCACCTTTCATCATGGATATTGTGAGTTTATGGTTCTTCCTCATCCTCCTTCCTACCCCAACTCTCTCTCGTCTCTCTCCCCAACACCTGCCAAATTTTATCTAGTATATGCATATTCAGAAAATAATTAACTTTTCCCAGTCATTATTTTATTATTTGGGGTTAGGTTTTAATGTATATGTAGTACTCCCATCTTTCATTTCTAAGAAGTTTATAATTTCTGCTTTGACTATTCTGCTCAAATCAAGAATTATTTAGAAGTGTGTATGTTTATGTTTAATTCCTATGTGTGTAGGTTTTACACACTCTCTGTCATTAATTTATAAGTTGGCCTAGTCATGGTCAGTAAGCATGGCCACTGTAATTTCTGACTCTTGAAAAGTACTGAGATTTTCTCTGTGGCCTAATCATGATCAGATTTTGAGATTGTTATATGTGTTTGGGGAAGGCGGGTACAAAGAGAGAATGAAGGAAAGATATATGTGTGTGGGGGGGGCTAAACTCATTAAGTAATATATTTAAATTATGTTAACTTGAGTCATTTAAATTGTTTTGGTTAAATTTGTGTGATTTTCAAATCCTCAGTATTCTTCCGTTAATTTCTGAGAATCATTATCTCCTAATATGTTTGTGACTTTGCCTGTTTCTCTTTGTATTTTCAGTTTTTCAATCTATGTTTTGATGCTGTGTGGTCACATATCTAATGTTAATGACTTGAAAAATTTTGATCACCCCTTCTCTTAATATGACATATCACTGTCTCTTGCTTTTTTCCTTGAAGTCTATTTTGTCTAACATTATTAGTGTTACATCTAACATTATTAGTGTTACATCTGGTCTTTTCCCAGCGTGTGCCTATTATATCTTCTTTTCATCCCTTCATTTTCAAACTTCCTATATAATTTTTATTTTATAAATATTTCTGGTAAACAACTATAATGTTACCTAATTTGAAAGCCTCTGTCTTTTATAAATGGATTTAGCCAAATCATATTTATTACAGTTAGTAATACATTTACTTTCTGTTTTCCAGTTATTGTGTGTTCTTCCTTTTTCCCTCTCCCTTCCCACATCTTTTATCTGTTTCCTTTTTAAAGGAGGCTCACATTTCTTCGTTCTATTTTTTCCCTCATTTATTTGCAAGTTATACTTTCCATTTAAAATTTTCTATTAGGAAAATTCTTAAATTTTTAACACTCATAATTGATCTTCTATTTTTCTGCCAATATCTAGAGTTTTAACTACCTATATTGCACTCCCTAAAATGTTTTTTACCTCCCTTTGTTCCATATTTCCTTGCCTCCAGCACCTACCTGTGTTGATATAATCTGGAATTTGGATGCTAGATTGTAATTTCTATATCTTCTTTTTGTATAATACATAAGACTTAAGAGTAAAATTTGTCTCTTTTTTAAACTTTTTTCTTCTTTCTTTCTTCCCTTCTTTCTTCCTTCCTTTCTCCTTCCTTTCCCCTTCCTTCCTGCCAGCCTTACTTCCCATATCTCTTATTTTTCTATATTTCTTTTTCTTCTTGACAGAATATATAATACATTAACTCTTTCAGAGTAGGTTATTAAACCCTTTTGATACCTTGAAAGTCTATAAATATATCTTCTCCTAACAATTAAACCATTATTCCATTGGTCACAGAGTTTCTAGTCCGCAGTTACTTTCCCTCAAAACTTTGCAGTTATTGCTCTGCTGTTTTCTCATGTGTAATACTCTGATGTTGTGCCTGATTTCATGCTGATTGCCATTCAATTCTAAATTGTCTTCTCTCTATGCATCTCTGAGAAATTTCATAACTTCTCTTCATATTGCTTGTTCTTAGTCACCTCAAGAAATGTTTAGGTGTGTGTATCTTTTTCCCCCATTTATACCTACTGCATCACTGGATTTTTTCACACTGAGAGCACAAATATTCAGATTTCAGAAATGTTTTTCTACTATTCCTTTAATTGTTCCCATTTTTCCATTGGCTTTACTTTCTCTTCTTCTAATAGAAGACATCCTTCTATAAGGTGGTTTTTGAATCTTCTGTTTCCATTTTCCATCTCTCTTAATTTTTCAGTCATGCTTTCTGTTTCTTTTTGTGTTGTATTCTGTGATAATTCCTTGGCTCAGCACTTCATATGAATTCTCTTTACAGTGCAGGTCACCTATTTATTAGGAGTTTGACTACAACAATCTTTTTAAAATTTCTAGAATCTGTAGTTAATTGTGTTTTGGGAAGAGAATGCACTCTTTCCTCCCTCTGAGGATATCAGCCATCCTTAAGTCAAAGTCAGATTCTGTTTGTCCTGTTAACTCTGTTTTCTTGGGTGTAAGTTCTTCTATTTACTGTGTTTGGTGTCTGCCTTCCCTGTTCTTTGCATTGCTCAAATATTTGGTAATTCTTATTGGTGATTCTTTTCATTTAAGATGCCCTGTTTATAGCTATTGCATGCACACCATGGTGCAGGATGCTAAGAAGGGTGGGTAAAATGAACATCCAGTTCTTCCTAAGTGTAGGCAGCCACTCTGGACAATGCCAGTCTCCCTTCAATGTCATACTCACTGCCTATGCTACAAAGCAGACATTCTGTTGTTCACTGCATGGCCCAAGGGAGGAGGGGGTGAGAGAGGGCTAAAGACAGGACCAAGAGAAATAAAAATTACAGCTACTCCTACTTGATTCTACAACCCCATCACCTGTCAACTCCCCCTGGCCGTGAGTTCACCTTGTAGTGGAGGCTTGTAGAACCTCTTGCTCTTTACAGCAGTCCTCTGCTATATGTAGGTTGAGGTGTGTGGTTTCTTTCTTTTATCTGATGACATCAGATTTTATATATACATAATTATTTTATAGGATTTGAAGAGGAAGGGGGAAGCTTCCCAAACAATCACCAAATGATCACCAAACAACCAGGAGAAGGGAATTCAGGGTCAGATGAAGGGAAGAAGAAAAAAAAAAAGACAATTTATGGACTTAGTCCATGTGTATGAAGAAAAGCTTTTGTAAACACGTAAATATAAAATGATTGACCTTTGATCTTCACTTGTTTTTTAATTGTGTTCACTAATGAGATACCCTTTTTCATTTTCAGGTCTTAAATATAATCATGGCCAAACCTTATGAATTTAATTGGCAGAAGGAAGTTCCTTCGTTTTTGCAAGAAGGAGCAGTTTTTGACAGATATGAAGAGGTAAAGAAGCATTATTAATCGTTTCTCTCAAAACATTCTTCTAATTATTTCATTTTAATCACAGTATTGAGTAAATAGTCTTTGACATAAGTAAGAATATCCTGGAGATTTATAAGTTGGAATATTTGGAAAGAGTCAAAGTTATGAGATATAATAATAATGATAATAATACTATAATTTACTGAGCACTCTCCCTGTGCCAGATATAGTAATAATGATGATACTATAAATTATTATGTGCTTACTGTGTGCCAGACAACTTTCTAAGCACTTCCTGTGTTTTATTTGTTCAATTCCTTATAATAACCTTATAAGATTGTTTCCATTATTATGCTTGTTTTACAGATGAGTGTCACGGAGTAATAGTTTTTGCTTAACGAAGTGCTTCTGTCAGGCTTTCCTCATAACACTTTCTATTTGTCATAAATGTAGTAGTGATTGGATTTTGTGCTGGTCACGTGCATTGCTCGTCTCATTTATACACATCAGCTTGACCAAAGCTTTGCATGCCTCTGCTTCTATTATTTATTGCTTGTGCCCTTGCAAGGTGGTGATGGCTCCAGGCTTTCTAGAAACCAGGGGCTTGGGGCCACCAGTCTGTTCAGAAGGTTTAGGACGGAGAGTGGAAGCCTCCTTTGCATTGTTAACATGTTGTTTTTCTTAGAGTTTACTTGAATTTGAGGTGACTTGTGGAGGGGTGTGTGATGATACTGTGTTGCCTCTAAGGCAAAGTAAGATGCAAAACTTGTTCAGACTTCATGCAGAGTCAGAGTTGGTTCCCTTCAAAATCAGTGGAATGTATGTGGCTCATCGTGGTGGCCTCCCAGGGGTTCAGATCATCAGGCCTTTTCGTGAGGTCTGTGGGCTGACACAACTCACTTACTGGTTGACTTGGTTTTTCCAAAATATGTATCATAATACTCTGTAGATTTATACCATAGTTGTTTTGTGTAAACAGAATTGAGAAAGGCAAAGGATGGACCCAAATGTAGTCAGTATTCTTCATATTGAATTAAAGTATTGTGGTGACAGCTATCTATACTACTGAAACTTTATTGCTTCCCTGAAAGAACAGCATTCTGCTATAAGAAGAAACAAAACAATTTTCTACCACCTGGAGGCAACCACTGTTAACTCTTTTGCAGTTTTCTTCTAGTCTTTTTTCTAATTGTTTTTCCTCTTCCATAGTTGTCATCATAGAGTAATCTTGAAAATACAAATCAGAACCTCTTCTTCCTCTATTTAAATGCTTCCATGACTCCCTCTTATAGGATAAAGATGACTCATCAGAATGAAATACAAGGTCTTCCATAATTTGTCTCCTGCCTAATTCTACAACCTCATTTCCCACCAGTTTTCTACAAACACTCTCTGCTTTAACCCTAAGAATACGCTTAAAATTCCCCCAATAAACTATTCTATTTCATGCTTTGTGCTTACTGCTGCCTTTTCCTGAAAGGCACTTATCCTTCCTTGTTTGACTGGAAAACTCCTATTTATCCTTCAGAACCCAGATGAGAAATCTTTACTCTTTGATATCTCCCTTGACCCATTTGATAAGAATTGATCACTCGTTTGTGCTACCACTAAACTACCCTTGCACATAATACACTGCACTCACATTTCATTTAATGTTTTTGTCTTTCCTAGTATACTCTGAGTTTCTTGAGGTCAAGGACCGTATTTTACTTATCTTTTTCTCTCCAGGGACTAGCAGAATGCCTACAATTGCCAAATTCACTGTAAATATCTAGTATCAAAAGGGATTTTTAAAGGACATGGAAGCAACCTAAGTGTCCATCGACAGATGAATGGATAAAGAAGATGTGGCACATATATACAATGGAATATTACTCAGCCATAAAAGAAACAAAATTGAGTTATTTGTAGCGAGGTGGATAGACCTAGAGTCTGTCATACAGAGTGAAGTAAATCAGAAAGAGAAAAATAAATACCATATGCTAACACATATATATGGAATAAAAGAAAATGGTTCTGAAGAAGGGGGAGGACAGGAATAAAGACGCAGACGTAGAGAATGGAATTGAGGACGGGGGAGGGGGAAGGGTAAGCTGGGATGAAGTGAGAGAGTGGCATGGACATATATACACTACCAAATGTAAATAGATAGCTAGTGGGAAGCAGCCACATAGCACAGGGAGATCAGCTCCGTGCTTTGTGACCACCTAGAGGGGTGGGATAGAGAGGATGGGAGCGAGATGCAAGAGGGAGGAGATATGGGGATATATGTATAACTGATTCACCTTGTTATAAAACAGAAACTAACACACCATAGTAAAGCAATTATACTCAAATAAAGATGTTGTTAAAAAAAAAGGGGGATTTTAGATACAATTGATTCCAACTAAGTTTGGTTTTATTATAGTTTGTTCATTTTCTTGATAATTGAAATGGTGAGAGGTCCTTGAGACCTGTGTGGAAAGCTGTACTTCAACACATTCAAAATATTAGAGTAAATCCTATCTAATTTTCATCTTTTAAATTAAAAATTATCGATATCAACAATTTGAGAGTTCAAGCCGAATGCAATTAGGTGCACTTGACTACTTTTGTCCACTTTACACAACTTGGCAAGAAGGCCAACGGCTAATTTAGAGACATTTCCAAGCCTTTTCTCCCAGGTAACTCAGGTCTGGGTTGAGTACCAGCGCCACCATGATGATGGCCATTGCCCTTCATTATAAGCTGGCGAGTGACATCTCTCCCTGAATCTGCTAGAGTATCCCAAAATATTTGTGGTTTTCTGAGGCAGTTTCCCAGGCTCTGGAAATCTATAGGATAATTAAAAAATACTTCCTGGCTTCCAGTTCCTCAGAGAAGGTCATTTTGAAGAGATTAAATGTAATCACTGGCTGAGTATCTCTTCTGCTGTCATATAAGCAGAAACCAGTTAGAGAAAGAGTACTATTTTTTGATAAAGTGAAATGTGATTTGATGAACTAGAAGTTTATCATCATTGAATCATTTTTATTTCTCATGATTTTTTTGGTTATTAATCATCATAACTCACTTATATTTAGAAAATACTGATGACTTGCACTTCTAAAGGCATTTACTTTTCTTCCAGGTGCCTCTGAAAATGAGGTAAAGCTAGGAAAGAAATCTTAACAAGTATTAAATACAATCTCGCTAAGCTTTCAACTTTCTTAAGTGCTATTTTACTAGGATTATAAGCAAAAAATTTTCAGCTTCATAAAGTAAATAATGCCTCTTCATAAAACATATCAAACTGGTGTTGACCTTAAAAATAAAAGTTATTTTATCAGCAAAAATGTGTTTATTTAGGAATAGCAGAGGAGTTGCAATTCAGGACAAGCAAGCTATAGCAAAAGCCATAGTCAAGTCCATAGAACAAAGGAGGGGAATATTATTGTAGAGAGAGAAAGGAGGAGGTCAGGAGGGGTTGTTCTGAACAAAAATCCATTGGAGAAAAGTGTGAGTTCAGGGAGCTGGCGGGTTACTCAGGGGCTGAGTTGCTGGGCTAGTCAGTATCTTGTGGGAGATGCCACGCACATCTTTTCCTTTTGGGGGCCTGTAATTCATGATTCTTTCCTATTGATGATTCTTCTCTGGGGTCTGTAACTGACAATTCTTCCCATAGTTGATGTCCAGTGGTACCTTGTGAGAGCTTCTCCTTCTGGCCTCCTGACTCCATTTTAGTAAGGTTTCCCTTTATTAATTTTCAAACCAGAAAGCCAAATAGTGTTTCAAATGGGGCTGTAGCCAGTTGTTCTTATTACAGCTGACCTTTGAATAACACAGGTTTCAACTGCATGGTCCACTCTTATATGGATTTTTTTCAATAAATACCTATCACAGTACCACACAATCCGCAGTTGGCTGAATCGGGGGATGCGGAACCACGGATATGGAGGGTTGACTGTAAAAGATATATTCATATTTTCAACTGCACTGGGGTTGGCAGCCCTAAAACCTCACGTTGTTCAAGGCTCAACTGTATTTCCCTATTCTGTAAGATTTAGTTCTTTAGAGTCACGGCCATTAAAATTTTCAAGGCACCAAATATAAACAGAGAAGGTTTGTTTCTACAGTTTTTTTCATGAACAGCAGGGAGAAATGACAGCTGACAGCAAGTGGGAGGAACAGGAATTAGAGAAAACACAACCTGATCATCCCAAAAGTGCCACGGCAAAGGGACCATTTGTGAAGGGGCATAAACGCCTTCAGCACCATATGGCAACTAACATTATCATGACGGTCTGAAGGATCGGGCAAACATTAAATTGTGTTCCACGTATTGGTTTAAAGAAGGCAGGGAAGTGTTTTAATCAGTGGGTGAGCATTCACTAGGTCAGAAAAAAATAGCATTTACTAACCACTGTTTTAAAAATATGTATTATTTTGCCAATAAATGCAACTAGTGCAACTGTATTTAAGCATTATTTTATTATTTCTGCTGAGGGATTTCTTCTGAGGTAGCCCAAAATTTCAGGAACTGCAGCCTGCATTGTAGCCTCTGATTGTATTCTCCTGCCACTTCAAAAGCTGTTTTTATCTAACTTTACTTGACTTTTAAGTTACTTACATGAAAAATATATTTCGTTTCCTAAGTGGTACAAGTGGTGTAAAAGTCTTTAGACATTTTTCTATCACAGAGGAGAGAAACAGCAGTGCTTTTTAAAACCCATGCAGCCCAAATATCTCTAACTCAACTGGCATCCTGACTTGCCTTTCATGTCTTTATTTTTTTTAACATCTTTATTGGGGTATAATTGCTTTACAATGGTGTGTTAGTTTCTGCTTTATAACAAAGTGAATCAGTTATACATATACATATGTTCCCATATCTCTTGCCTCTTGCGTCTCCCTCCCTCCCACCCTCCCTATCCCACCCCTCCAGGAGGTCACAAAGCACTGAGCTGATCTCCCTGTGCTATGCGGCTGCTTCCCACTAGCTATCTACCTTACGTTTGGTAGTGTATACATGTCCATGCCTCTCTCTCGCTTTGTCACAGCTCACCCTTCCCCCTCCCCATATCCTCAAGTCCGTTCTCTAGTAGGTCTGTGTCTTTATTCCTGTCTTACCCCTAGGTTCTTCATGACATTTTTTTTCTTAAATTCCATATATATGTGTTAGCATATGGTATTTGTCTTTCTCTTTCATGTCCTTATTAAAGGGCTGAAGACCCCATCTCCTGGCTATTCAGGGCTCACCCCAGCCTTTCCTAGAATTCCTAGGTGCCTACGGCCGACTTGTGATCACTCAGCTCCTCAATGCCTTCTTACCTCTCTGTTCCCAGGACTGTTCCCTGCTCTAATTTCTCTCCCTAAACCCATTATATCACTGAACCTCAGGAACAAGGATGTTGTGTGAAATAGGTTTTTATTAAAAATTTGGTGGTAGCAGAGGAGAATTACAGCATGCAGTAGGAGACAATAGGTATCATGAAGAATAAATTTCAGAGGTCAGCAGGGCAACAGGTGGCTCTCTCATTGCCTTCTTTTTTGCCCCACTCTTCCACCAAGAAGCATTTTCCTGTTTCTTTTCTTTTTTGATCTCTCCCTCAGAATCTTTTTCTAATACACCCTTTTCCTTTTTCCCAGATGCCTCTTATTCCAATTAGAAACAAACAAAAAAAAAACAACAAAAAAACCAACTCCCTCTCAAACCAAGGAGGAAAATGGGAAATTCTGGTCCCTTCTCATCCTGAGAAGTGTGGTTCCTTGTCCAGCTGAAACTCTCCCATCCAGACTCTCCTGAGACCTCTGCTTTTGCGTAACTTTGAAGGGCAATGGATATACTTAAACACACAAAAATTTTAAAGACCTTTCTCCCTTGAAAGAAAAGTGGTCTGTCATCCTTCTAGAGAAGTGGTCACCAGCAGAACTTTGCAGTGATGGACGTGGTCTGTATCTGGGCTGCCTCTTACCACATGTGAAGAGGGTTGTGATGCACAGTTGGTAATCTCAGGGCTTTGTCCCCAACCTGTGCACAAAATCTAGACTGCACTTATTTTTCTTAGAGTGCAAGAGTTTCTCTTTAGCAAAATTAATTCAGTTTGGCATTTGGAAAACAAACAAACAAAACAACAACAACAGCCAAAGTGGCCAGTGAGACTGAGGAACTGAGGTTTTATCTTAATTAATTTTAATGAAAGCTTACATAACAACATGTGGCTGGTGGCTCTCTTATTGGACAGCACAGTTTTCTAGACAATTAGCTTAAATTACAACCAGATTTTAAAATACCATCCTCTTTCCCCAGCACGCAGAAAGAGCTCTCAGTTTGCTTAACTGGGATCTGCAGTTTCATCAGCCACGTCTTCTTAGTGGCAGCCAGAGCAGAGATTTGAATGTTTTATAGCTGACTTCCCTCCCCCACCACCCCACATCCCAAATCCCAGCTTGGGTTGGGCTGCCCCTTTTCCTCACCTGTGGGATTTTGTATCTGAGGCAGGCTGCCGGGTTGGAGTGTCCTTTTCTGGAGAAGCCTTGGTCTTTATTACTAACCCCTCCCACTCACCATCCCCAAAACCCTCCCCTGCACACACACAGAAACGGAGCCCCTTGATGCTCACAACTGCTGCCAGGAAAACAGAAACAGTTATGGTAGCTGCCAATCCCAGAGAAATATGGAAGTACAGCATCAATAAAAGCTGAAGTGAAGCCAAGTGGGACAGGCCGAATTTGGCCTCTTTCCAAGGTAGCTCTGAAACCAAACTGTAGGGCACTCAGTGAAGCTCCAAAAGGCCCAGGCACCCTACATACCCCAGGCTGCACATCGGTGAAGCAAATAATTTAACAAGTGTAATTTGCAAAAAACTAAAAACACATCCTCATAGAAAGTATTTTGACTGAAAGATTTATTTAGCTCCTCAGTGAGGATACCAGCAGGATGATAAGTCTAGTTATAAGAGCACTGGAGGAAAAGAGGAAAGGAAAGCTGCAACAAGCTTTGTCAGTTAGATACAAAACGGGTTACTGCCCTGGAGGGGCATATGAAACCATAACCCCTGAGGCTGTCTTTTCTACCAGACACAAATCACATGCATCCCTTACAGAACAAAAAACGGCTGCAACTTATCTAGTTAACTTCGGAAAATCTGGGCCCTAAACTACAGTAAATAATAAGTCAAACAAAGGGGCATTCTTCTAGAGAAATAAATCATCCTTGGGTGGGTCTCTAGACAGCGTTCCTGTATAACATGGAAAGGACACATAGCCATCTTTTTATCTCATTCCCAGTTTTGGGTGATTTAAACTCAATTGCACCCACAGAGTTAGGATATCCAGCTCAAAAAGTAGAAAGTGGAATTGTAGCACATTATTTGTATTTACAGTGAAAGATTCTTACAGGGTCGTCATAATGATAACAATTCTGATCATATTTATTAGTCTTTCAATGTTTAGAGTCAACCTAATGGTAGACAAAATATTTAATTATTATTGACAAAACAGAATGAAAAATCTATTCACTTTGTCAGTGCAAAGTAAGGGTACAGCCAAATCTTGGAAAGGAGAACTAGTTGGAGACACAGAGGAAAAACCAGAGGCTTAATATTCTCAATGAGAGGAAATGTTGATAGTTAGTTGACGGTGCATGAAATAGAGGCTTCTGTCTATTTTTAAAGCCAATCACAAAACCAAAAAGAATGTGATTTCACATTTGGAAGGGAGAGGAGGGAAAGTAGGGAAATGAGTTAAATTGAGTTCCATTTCTGAGTTGTTATCCTAAGGAACCTATCAATATTCCTACGTGTGCCTGGTGGATAATTAGTTCAGTTATTCACTGTCTTGCCATGAGTCCTGCTTTCTTCAAGCTCCAGTCCCTACTAGAATTAGACATTTAAAACAAAACAAAGAATGTGTTATATCACTTTATTGTCCACCAAATTACATCCAGATGTCTTGGTTTGATACTGCAGGCCCTCAGCATGTGGCCCCAGATGTCCTACCACCCTCACCCCCGTGCTTTCCCCCCCACAGTCACATTGCAATGAGGAAGGTGGTAGATTGTACCCCTTGTGGGGTGAGGAGACCAAGGTGGGCAGTGGGTCCAGGGGACTGACGGAGAAGGCCTCAGAGAGCAAGCCCCCTTCGGTCTGCATATTGGTGGGTGAGTCCATTAGCGGATCAAAGGGCAGCTAAGATGAGGGGACAGTCGAGCTCCTGCAAGGGCATGGGCGTGGGATGGGGGCGTGGCTTGTCTGTCTAGGGTAGGAGGGCAGGTGGTGAAGGCAGGAGCTGCAGCTGCAGAGATGAGCAGTGTCCCACCATAAATGCTTTACTTTCCAGCCCAAGCATTGGCACTAGATCCTGAAGGCTCTAGGGACCCTTCGATGGATATTTTTTAGCAGGAAAGAGTGAGGTCTGAATATGACTGGAAAGTGGGTCTGGCTGATTAATTGTATCTGGGAGGGTAGAGGTGGGATTGAATGGCTGGATAGACAGTCATTCAGACACATGGGAAATAAGAGGAGGGGTGGAAGATGGAAATGAATTAGAGGATTTTCTAACCTGGTGGATGTAGAAGGTGAGGGAGAGTAAGAAGTGTAAAACAAGGTTGGGATTTCCAGCCCAGGAAGCTGGGTGGGCTCTGATGCTAGCACAGAGAATGTCAGAGAAGGGGTAGTTTATGGATGTGCTCATGTGGTTCTTCTTCATGAAATGAACGGTACTTATCACTGTATGTTCTGTTGTACCCCAGAAGCATTTTGCATATACAGAAATCACATAAGTTTTAGTTTAAAATAAACTGCACAAAAAGAGAATTGACAAACATAGTAAACTACCCAAGAGGTTGAACAAATGGATGCATTTTGTTCCTTCCTCCGTCCTCCACTCCCAGGGGTGCTGTTGGCATCCTGGCTGGAGTAGGCGTCGTGAGCAAGGGCATGGTATGAACAGAAGTCTGAGAAGTAGGCAGAAGCCTCATTGCATACACAGCAGTTCTGAAAGTGTGGTCCCCAAACCAGCATCATCAGCATCACCTAGAACTTTATCAGAAATGCACATTCTCAGCCCATCTCATAGATGAATCAGAAACTCCGGGAATGGGCCCAGCAGTGTATGTTTTAACTAGTCCTCTAGGAGACTTGGACGCACATCTGAGTATGAGGCTCAGTGGTCATAGGACCGGGATGGGGAGCTTGGATTTCTTTCTGAGTGTTATGGGAAGCCATTTTCAACAGGGACTGACGTGATCTGGTTTATGTTCTGGTGACAGTTACTTTGGTAGCTGTGTGGAGAATGGATTTGTAAGCGGCGGGGTGCAAAGTGCACACCAGAGGTACAGAGTACGGTTAGAGAACACCAGAAGTTTAATTTAAGGAAGGTGAGCTGGAATCTTAGCCCTTCCTTTTACTTGGTGTATCTCTACAGGCAATTTTCTTAATATCTCTGTGCTAGAAAAGGGGAGCTAGGAAGGCAGGTGGGTCTGAAGAGTATGTATTATATTTCAGCTAAGGATCCTATGATTCTACACCTACCCGCCTTCAGTTACCTCTCTCTTCATCATCATCTTGCGACCTCTTCCTCATATGGTAAGAAAGGTGTGGCCAGAGCCTGAGCACTTAATCACTTAATCACGCTGAAACAATCCGGAGCTGCAAGAGCTAGTATCAGCCGGGGTTTTGCAAGAACGCCCGGACCTGTTCCTTCCTCTAGACCCTCCTTTGAAATAACAGTGCTAATAACATTATCTGCGCTCTCAGACCCCCCAAAGCTTAGAGACCATTGTCATCCAAGCAGGAAGTGTTTAAGGAAAGGTCTGTATGGTTTGCAAAATTCTGGGAAGTAAGTGCACTTGAAGACAAAAGACTGATTTGAGCCTTGACCCTGACATTTACAAGTTATGACCTTGGGCAAGTCCTTTCACCTGCCTTAGTGAGCTTAGTGGGCTTCTAGGGGCAGAAAATTGTGGGACGGTAAATACATGGTGAAACTAATGGAACATCAGGGTTATTTTAAGTAAGGTTTGTGCAGACACATCTTGGTGCTGACTTTCTTCTTCATGGCCACAAAACACCCTGGAGGGGGGGCTATATGGAAGGCTTTATTTCTCAGAAGTTTCTGCTTTAATTAGATAAGGGAAGCTCTGACCAGGTTTCTTTCTGCATTTGTTGATTCTCAATTGCCTTCGGCTCAGAAAAATCCATATGCAAAGTGGCATATATTGGGATGGCACGTTCTAATTCCCTTCAGTGATTTAGGACAGCAACCATTTATGTAGTCTGAATCTGTGGGTCAGCCATCTGGGCTGGAACGGGCACACTCAAGTGTTTGCTGGTCCAACTGGGGGCTGGCTGATTTAGGATGGTCTTAGCAGGACCCTCTCATCTCCACCCCACCTGGTCTGTCATCCTCCTGCAAGCAGATGGAGCTTGTTCTTTCCTGCACACAGCCGAGTTTCTGCTGCATGCTGTAGACCAAAGTAAGTGGGGACATTGGGAGGGGCTGCAAAGTCACCTTGCGAGCAGCGAGATTCAGGGAGGGGTGAAGGAGTGTGTCCCTCTCTGCAGTCAACCACGGTTATTGTAGGTACTCTTTATGTAATCAATCATCTTGCATTGAAAAGGCACAGAACAGGGGTCAACACACTTTTTCTGTAAAGGACCAGATATTAAATATTTTAGGTTTTGCAAGCCATAGGGTCTCTGTCACAACTACTTAACTTTGTAGCAGAAAAGCAGTCATAGAACATTCAACAACCTGTAAATGAATGAATGGGCTGTGTTCCAAGAAAATTCTATGTTCAAAAACAGGGCTGTGGTCTGCAGACACCTAGCTTAGAAGACGAATAATGATACATAGAAATGAATAACAAATTAGTTTGGATGGTGATGATGATACTTTCAGGTAATTATTTTTAGCTCAGTCATTTTCCCTTATGAATGTATTATTAAATTTTCAGTTTAGTCTTCCTCAATTTTGTTCCCTTTTCTCTATAACTATATTGGCTTTTGCTGAATAATCAGTTACTCTTGTCTAAGATGCTCCAGTTTTGTTTACTTGTTTCTGCTTACTCTTCTCACTTTTATGTTTTTTCCCTCTCTGTGAAGTTTCTTTGGGTTTACATTTCTTCATTTCTTCACAAAGGTAGAAGATAACTCTATTCCCTGGAGGAATAGGAGCATCTCACCCATGAAATGGTGTCTGAGTCAGTCTCATGGAAAACTCTAATACTTGAGATTCATGCTATTCAAGGGTGTAGGAAGGACTTATTTGTGGGAAGATGAGACACGCATCCACTAGGAAGCTAGAGAAGGAAATCTGGGCGGGCGTTCAATTTACAAGGAGCTGGTGAAAACAAAATGAAGCAATACAACACAAAAAGAAAGTGTATGAATAATGAGTAAATCAAATATAAGGAGCTAGCTGAGGAGCTACTTAGGTCTCTGGAGTCTGACTGCTATGCTAAAGAATTTAGTTAAAATTCAGTGGCTAAAATGACAGTGCTTGTTTTTTTTTGTTTGTTTTTAACATTTGTTTTTAATTGAAATGTAGTTGATTTACAATATTGTGTTAGTTTCAGGTGGACAGTGCTAGTTTTTTATTGCTTTTTTTCTACCTGAGTGTAAATAGGAAAATGCACAATATCTGCTCCTTCAAATCTTGTCTGTAGCTGCAGGGGAGCAGGAGGTCAGTGGCTGTGGTCAAGCATCCTTTAATTAGGGTTGACGAGTGCAGCCTTGTGGATCTCCAGCGTGATGGCGATGGGGCCCAGAGAACATCCTGGCTGCATTCTGTTTGGGATCACACTCTGTTCATGCGTGTGGCCTGGCCATTGAATTAATGGAGTTCATTCAAGTGTGAACAAATGAACAGTCAAATGAAATATACAGCATATTTTAAAGTGAATCATTTTGAAGTCCGTTCTCAAGTAAGAAAATGGCATTTCTTTAAACTCAGTTTCATGTGAATGAATTCCCTGCTTCTAAAAATGATGATAAATGTTTTCGTTGTTACTGGTTTTGGTTCTTTTTAGGGAGGATGCTTTTCAGTCCTTATGTTCTCAGAGAGGCAGCAGCAAGTGGTCTTGAAAAGCAGGGTTTTAGTTCCCTGCCCAGAAATTGAACCTGAGTAGCCTGGATGTAAACCAGGAATTCTAGCCACTAGTCCACCAGGGGCTAAAGGCTAAAAGCAAAGAGGCCCTGGCTCTTGCCCCATTTGAAAACAAGAATGTTTCAAGGAGGCAAAAACTGTAAAATCAGGTACAAAATTTATTATTATTAGCACGGCACAACCTGTGGGAGAGCACACAGGGAAGCTGTTTACGTAAGGCAGAAGCAAGGCAGAGATGCGCACCCAAAGAGAAAGGGTGTGGGCATCCTCCCTAATGAGGAGTGCAGCAAAGAGGCGGTTAAATCATTTATATAGGGCAGTTTTTCCAGGTCGTTGTTTACCTTGGGCCAATTATCTCGTTTCTTTTCCACACCTCACCTGTCCTAGGACCCTCTCCAACATGTATGCGTGTGTTTTTGCCAAGATGGATTCCAGCACAGAGGCCTGTGGGAGGTTTGAGATCACCTATTATGGGGTGGTGCCCCCTCCCTTTTGGCCCCGGAGGAACCTTTCTACACATGTGCAGTCCAAGGAGTTCTCCTTGACCTCAGGAGTGGTCATCTTATCTCTTTATTCCAGCAGAGCTCAGCTCCTGCCATTAACTTTGTCCTTGGCGTGTCTAAGGAAAACAATGCTCTAATTTTACTTCACTTGGTAAATACCAGCTGTCCAGCCAGGGCCCACCTCCCTCCTACCTCACTTGCAGTAGAAATAGCTGCCATTGTGAACCCTCGCCAGGTGCTCTACAAATGGTATCACTGTGTAAATGCTCTACAGACATTATTTCATTCAAGCCTCCTAAGAACCCTGTTGTTAGGTGGGTCTTTGTAGCCTCATTTTACAGATTACAAAATCAAGGCTTAACATAGTTGAACACCTCACCTGAGGTAACATAACCGTTCACAGGCTGAGCTGAAAGATGCCATGCTAGCTAGCCTGCAGTGGTTCTCAAAGTGTGATCCTTGCGGCAGCCTTAGCTGCACATGCAGAACTTGTTAGAAGTGCCAAAAACAGGCTCCACCCCAGACCTACTGAATTGGGAATGGAAACTGCAGGTGGACTCCAACAGTCTGTGTTTTAAGAGCCCTCTGGGTGATCCTGATGCAGCTCGAATTTAAGAACCACTAGGCATAGGGCAAGGAAAGGAGTTTTAGACTTCCTTAGAAGGAAAAATAAATCCATTTAAAGTCCTTTACAACTAATCTCCCCAAACAGGCAATTCAGATAAACAGGGGAAGACTGTTCACTAAAAGAGACTTTTCTTTTTTTCCAGAGGAGTTGAACCTATTAGACTTTATTGAGCTCTTCTAGGTGCCAGGCACAGTGCTAAGCACTTGACGTCAATCATCTCTTTAAACCCGCAGGTGGTTGCGAGGATTAAATGAGATTGTTTTCCACGTTATGCAGGTGGGGAAAGAGAAGCTTAAATCAGTTAAGAAATTGCCTACTACCCAGCATGTATTCATGGACAGAGCCAGTCTCCAGAACTGATGTCTTGATGAAGAGAACATGCAGGAATCACAGCCATCAGTACGATGACTTGACATCTTGGAATGGCTGCCATTTGCAAATGATGGGGTTCGGAATATGCCACCCCCAAATATGGCACCTTTAGTATATTGAGTATTTTAAGGTGAAGGAGTTTGAGAAAACAATAGAAGCAGGAAGGTCACTCTGACCTTCCCATCTACTCCCCTCCTCTCCTCTGAAACAGGTCATAAAACCCACATGTGAGACGTATGCTTCCTACTCCTGGATGAAAGGGGGGTCCTTATCTTCTGAAGAAAAAGGGGCTCTGAGAAGAATCTGAATAAACAGGCCTTCCGAAGCCCCCCCTCCCAGTTTATTACACTTACCTCATACTCCTTGACTCTCATATTTCTCCACAATTGTCTACTTTTCCGCAAACCCAGCACAAAAATACTCAAGCTTAACTGTTTCTTCTAGTCCTCGTTTTCTTATAAGGGCTCCCAGGTCACCTAAAACTTATATTAAATACATTTATATGCTCTTCTCCTGCTGATCTGTTGTGTCAGTTTAATTTTCAGACCCAGCCGGGGACCCTAAGTAGGTCAAGGAAATCTTATTCCTTCCCTACACAAAGAAACATATTTTGGGGAACTATGTATGATTGAAAAAAAAAAACTACCTATTGAAAAAACACTTTCTGAAGTTCCTTAATGAAGGCTGTTTAACTCTTTTAGTCACCGATTTGCTTTATCTATTTAAGACCATAATTATTATATTACTACAGCCGGGCGTTCTTAATTGGATTCTGCTAAAGAAATGAGGATGGGCAAAAAAATTATTTTTCATTTATTTGCCCCTAAGGGCAAATAACTGCCTCATAAGCAACCCTAAAAACGCTAATACCTCTACCTTAGACTCAGTGAAAATCAGCATTTAAGGATAGAAAAGTACTAAGCAGGACTTCCTTAGTCTTTACATTTTGGGGGGAGAAGACCCCACACAACTAGATAAAATGTACTATATGAAAGGAATATAATATTTCCTTTCTTTACTTTTTTTTTTACATTTCCTTTTTTTAATGAAATCTTTTATTTACTTTTAATTTTTATTTACCTACTTATAACAATTTTTATTGAAGTATAGTTGATTTACAATGTGATGAACTTATTTTTTTAATTTAATTTTTATTTTCTATTGGAGTATAGTTGATTTACAATGCTGTGCTAGTTTCAGGTGTGCAGCTAAGTGGTTCAGTTATACATATTTCCATTCTTTTTCAGATTCTTTTCCCATATAGGTTATTACAGAATATTGAATAGAGTCCCCTGTGCTATTACATTTCCTTTCAATCAGTAGAAATAGACATAACATATCCTCAGCAGGGAAACCTGTCTTTTAATACTGAATATTGATTCTGATAAATTAATAAGAAACACATGGTTTTTAAACTGCTTATTCTTAAAACCATAAATAGTAGGCAATTGCTCTGAAATCCTGCCTCATCAAAACATTTAATGAAGCGGATAGGCTGAGCCAGAATAGCTTCCCAGGAATGTAAGCCAACATACTCTTTCTACTGAAGAGTCACCCTGAGGACACTTTTGCTGCTGCCTCCAGTGCTCTCCTACTGTGGACTGTCTTCTTCCAAGTACCTAAAAGGGCAGATGATTCTCTCAACTTTGGTGAGATGCAAAAAGGAGCCTAGTTTTCGGATGCTCAGCAGAGCCAAGTTGCCAGGATATTGTTTGCAAATAAAGGGTTTGTACTAAGTGGTATTTAGGGTAAAATCTTTGCCAGAGAACTCTTTCTTGAAGAGTTTGAAGTACACATAGTTGGTTAAGGGCATGGGTTTGGAGTTAAACAGAAATAGCTTCAACTTGGGCTTTGCTGCTCAAGAGATCTAACCATGAGCCAGTCTTAAACCCACTAGGCACTAAGCCACAGCTTCCTTGTCAGGAAAATGGGGGTGATAATACCTACCTCACAGAGACATGATGAGGAATAGGTAAGATGGATCTTTTTACAGTGTTAAGTTGGAATATACGCCTCTTCCACTTTAAACCTTCAGTGGCTTCCTACCTCATTCCAAATAATTTCCAGGGTCCTACTTGTCCCCTTACAAATCCCTTACAAAACCCATCACTTCATTGTCCCATTGATGTTCCCTGGAAGTATTAGACACAAACCTCAGGGCTTTTGCACTTGCAGCTTCTGCTCTGACTGCTCTTCTCCATGTATCATCAGTTCTCCTGGTTTACTTCCTCACTTCTTTCCAGTTTTCCTCAAAGTCACCTCATCTAAAGAGGCCTTCATCATCATCTTATTTAAAAAACGCATGTGCCCGTGCAAACACACACACACAGCCCTTACCCTTTAGATTTTTTTACCTTTGCATTTATCAATTCCTGATATATTATTTATTTGCTTGTTGTTCATTGTCAAAGTCACACATAGAATATAAACCAAGAGACAGATACATTGTTTTTGTTTACTGCTGTGTCCCCAGCAGGGAATTCATTCATCACCTCACAGATATTTAATAAGCATCTCTGATGATCCAGCAATTCCTTGGTTACATATCTGGGACTCAAATTGATTGTTATTTAAATGGTTCCTAATTTGTAAAGACTTTTAAGGGTCCTAAGAAACTGGAACTGGAGCTCCTTTAGGGTGATCTAGAGAAGGGTTAGCAAGAGATCCCATCTGTGGCAGCCGTGGAGCTGTGCCATTTACATCTCCCTCCAAGACAAAACTCACTAGGAGTGGAGTCAGTGGGACGGCCTCCGCTGCAGCATCCTCACCCCTGCGACGTTCAGCCGAGGCTCCCAGCCAATGAGTGACATGGCAGAGACTGGAGCCGGCCCTTTCCTGCCCCAGGTGAGGCTCCTCTGGTGGGTGGTTGTTGCTCTGGGGCTCCCATCCACCTGGCGGAGATGCTCTCACAGCTGCCCTGCAGTCTGAGACCCTTCCTACCTGCTCATCCTTCCTCCCTCCTCTGCTTTCACAGTCATTAGTCCTGCCAGTGTGGTTTGAAGGCTCTCCCTGCCTACTCCTGTTTCTTCTCCCCTTTCTCTTTCATACGCATTTCCCGTAATCAATCAATCAATTCCCCGTAATCAATCAAGTTCATCTTGGTGTCTGTTCCTAGATGACCCAACTCATGCAACAGCCCTTCTCTCAGGGTAGAAGAGTCATGTACTAAACCTTTGGACTGCAATTTTCTGAAGCCAAGTCTGTGCTCAGAATTCTCTAGGTTGGTAGCAGTGGTCCTCCATGTGCATGTGCCAGTGATTCCTGCACCTCTTTTAGACACAATAAAAAGTGATAGAACCAGGATTGGTCCTTAGAGCCAGTGGGGACTGTGTATCTTTGAAGCCTAAACATAAGCTATTTCAGAAGATAAAAGTGGAAAGGGAGCGACAGAAAAAATGCATTTTTACAAGCTGGACTATTTAAGTGGGCAATGCCGATATTCAAAGGGAAATTCCGTGAAAGTTATTTGAGATTCCTTTCCTTTCAGTTACTCTATTCAACACGGACTGTCATCTCCATTTGGCCATAGTTCAAAATGTTATTTCTTTGATCAGCCTCTTCAGATGTATGTATTCTGTGTTGCTATATGTATAATCCCTGGCTCGTTGTAATTTATTATTCTGGAACTGAATGTGTTTTTATTAGAAGTGGTTTACTGAAAAGAAGGATTTACTAGCTTATGATCCTGTTTCAAGCACTTATGCAAAGCACATCTTCTGATGTTCTTAGAATATTTTGGAGGGGGAGGATGTTAAAGAAAACATTATTCATGACACTTGTTAAAAATAAGACAGACTGTGTTCAGGAGACTACTACAATGGGGGTTTTGCAGAAGGGGAGAGAATTTGAACTCAGCTTTGAATACAATAAGGAAGAAAAGATTTATAGCCAAGGAGCAGGTTGGGGGGTGGGTCAGTGGATGGAGAATTACTAAGAGAAAACATCAGGGGTAAGGAGAGATTTGGGCTAAACCACCCTAATAGGATTCTTGCTGAAGGCAAGCCAGGGTGATCAGACATCACCTGGGAGATGGTGGAGGTTGAAGAACCAGATCAGATACTAAGGGTGATCAGATACTGAGGGTGGAGGATTCTAGCTAAATCAAGTTATTAGCAGGATTCTTGCTAACACTGGGCAATGCAAAGACAGACACAGAAGTCCAAAAGTCAAGGCCTATTTGGGAATAAGATTCAGAGGAGCCTGACTAAAGTTGTCTCAAGGAGAGAATCTTTGGGGTGGGATGTGTGTGTGGCGGTGGTGGTGACATATGTTTTTAATGTTTGTTGTAAATGTTTGTTACAAAAAACATTTCTTTTCCTCCCTGGCTCTGAGTAAGCTGGTCTTCTTTCATTTTTCTCATTTTAGTTGCTACAGCAACTGTTTTGACTAACATGACAGTTTTCCTGCCCAAGAAAGTTACTTTCTTGAGTGACCACCCACTCCATCGAAAGGCATGTTTTGTTGACTTTCTTCTTCTTTTTGCACTCTGAGAGGTAATTGCCGAATATCTTAGGAATAATTTCTTCAAGTGTTGTCTGGCAAGAATCAGGGAGCCTGTCTCAGTGCCCTGCTACAAGACAAGAGCCCTCTCAGAGTCTAAGTGTTCATACTTGGCCTCAAAATGCCCACAACAGAGATGCTTCTGGGAAAGGGAAGGACAAAGAGAGACAGATACAGAGTTTGACATCTCAAACTGGCAGACCTTAAAAGTTAAGACCCAAAGATTCAACATCTCTATCTGGAAGTAAAAGAGAAAATGGAGATTCCTAAATATTGAGGACCGTAAAGTGAGCAGACAGAAATACAGAGTTTGACTCTTTCAGGTGGATCATTTGAGCAATTCCTTCTTCTTCCCAAATTCAGATCCTAATCGAACTGATCAGCTTCTCACAGAGCCAAGGATATGTCAGAGCCCTTGTTAATAACAAACACCATCAGGCCCAGTTTCAGTTTCTTTTTATTTTGCGGTACGCGGGCCTCTCACTGTTGTGGCCTCTCCTGTTGCGGAGCACAGGCTCCAGAAGCACAGGCTCAGCGGCCATGGCTCACGGGCCCAGCCGCTCAGCGGCATGTGGGATCTTCCCGGACCGGGTCACGAACCCGTGTCCCCTGCGTTGGCAGGCGGACTCTCAACCACTGCGCCACCAGGGAAGCCCCCAGTTTTTTTTTAAAAGATGACGTAAGTCAGAAAAGGTGCTGTTCCTTCCTCTTGTTCGTTTTCAGCAGCCTTCGTCGACTCTCCCGAGCCAGGTCACTTTGAAAGTTGATGATGTTCTTCATTTCTGAGGTCAGAATAAAATGAAATGAATGGATTAAATCCTTCTACTTGTTATCAGAATAAGCGTTCGCTGTATTTCACGATCATTGCTGAAATCAGCTCTCTAAATGCTCACGGTTGGCTACTGAGAAGGAGAACTTTTCATTTCTGCTTCTGTGGAATTGAGAACCCAAGATAGATAGTAGGTCCAGCACCTGTAAAACTTGCTTAACAATCTCTTGATCGCCCCTCACTATCTGAGAGCGAAATCAAGAAGGTGCCAGGCAGGGGCTCCCAACCCAGGGACGGTCTCCTCTGGTCACTACTCCCCGACACGCCCTTGAAGAAGGAAGGACTAAAACTTCCTTCTGATGGCTTGCCCTCTGTGCCTGATGTGGACTGAGGCTGGCTGGGGCACAGAAGAAAGCCTGACCTCTCTGTGCAGAAACCACACTTTAGCGAGTCTAGCTCCACAGTCATTTACAAGTTCTGGGTTCTCCTCACGTGTAGACCTCCCGATCTGCATTCTGGATCAGTGGGAATAAGCGCGCACGGTACCACTGCTCATCGTGAAGACCCACGTGGCAGAGATGCTCTCCCCACCATGATGTACTGATAGATATAATCCTGCCACATATTATCTGTGTCCTCTGGGGAGACTTGCTAACCTCAGAGACAATCTGTAAGGTAGGGGAGGCGGCAGTTACCACATTTGTTTCTTGGATGATTCATCATACACAATACTAGCAACATGAGTCACAGTCACGGTCACTGTGTTCTTATATTGATAATCAGTAATAATGTAATGGGTGCAGGTTATGCATCAAGCCCTGCAGTACCCACAGGTGGCCTGTAAGATGTGTTATTGTTCATGCTGCCATCCCTGCTTTTGGAGATGAAGAGACAAAGCTCATATAAGCCTGTAAGTGTCCAGCCACGTTTAGATCAGGTCTGTTGGACCCTAAAACCAATGTAACATGCCCAGTAGTTTCAGGTGTTCATGAAATGGGCTTCGTGCTTATTTACACGTTTCTTCCACATCCCAAAGTCAGCTGTAGTATAGAAGTAGGTGCCACTAGATAAAATGCATTAGGGATTTAAGTTGAAGACAGAAAAAAAAATGGGAAAGTACATCAAATTAGGGGTAAAATTAACAGGCAGCCACTCTATGGGCAGCAAAAATGTCCCATAAAATTGAAAGAAGTGAGCTGCAGATTTGCTACTTTTGATCATGGTAGCCAGAGTAATGCAGGAAAGAAAAACAGTTATGGGATTCAAACTGTCTGTCAGATTACAAGGAACGCAACAGATTAGGAAAAATAACTTTTCTTTATACCAGGATCCAAGAAAAAATTCTGATAGCTTTCTACAACAACCGGTAATAAATACAGTCTGTACAGTTCATGGAGTTCACAAGAGAATCCTTAAAAATGATGTAACTAGAACTGAAACATTTCCCAAGCCCTTCTGATCTGAGTGATGGTTACTGGCCTTCAGTGCCAAGGAGAACAGCAAAGCCTCCTTCAGATGTGATGCTGAGCAGTTCCCTGGGCCCACTCCCTGACAATGTCTCTTTCTCACTTACAGGTCTCAAAGCAGGTGTGATGCAAATGCCTGCTTCGGTGTAGCCATCCATCTCAGCTCTGCCCCACCAGCTACATGACACAGGGCAAGACGCTTCATTTCCATACCTCAATGGCCTCCTCCTCTGTAAAATGGGAATAATAACAGTACCTCCGTCACGGGAAGTTGGGCGGTTAATAAGTTAATGTGTACAAAGCTCAGACCATTGCCTGGTGCTCAGTTAGCATTGTTTTGGTGGTAGTGGTTTATAATGTTATTTATATTTGGTTAGACCCTTCGTGGCCTTTCTCTAACTCAGACTTCACTTGTCCCTCTTCAGCCTTAACAAAGCCCTTTCTCTTCCTCCAGTGTTGATCAAACCATGTTTACCCAAAGGTGGAGCCTCCAAGGCAGTGTTCATTCACTGACAACCCAAACACCCACTGATTTTAGGCAGAGTGGGACCTGCTCGGCAAGGTTGACAGGGTAGAACAGACACAGGCTTTGGAATCAGAGAAACCAGTTTGAATCCCAGGTCTGTTATTTATCCACTGTAGCTTTGAAGAATTGACTCTCCTTCAAACATTTTTCCCCTTATTTCTAAATACTGCATGTCTGATAAGGTAACCACTAATCATACCTGGCTGTTTAAACGAAAATGAAAAGTTCAGGGCCCCTGTCTCACTAGCTACATTTCAAGGGCTTCATAGCCCCACATAACCTTCATGGCCTCCACGTTGGGCTGTGTTCATCTGGCACGTTTGCATCATCACAGGAAATCTGTTGAGGTGTGTTGGATAGTAGCCCTGAATTACACAGTAGTTTTCTCCTATTACCAGTTATTTGGCATTGACCTCGTCCCAGGTACTTGGGCTTTCTCAACTTTGAGAGCCATGTGAAGTTGGTATCAGTTTTCTCAAGTTACAGGTGAGAAAAGTGAAGCTTGGAGAGATGAAATGGCACCAGTGCAAGATTCTCTGGCAGATGCCTGGTGCGGAGACTGACAGTCAAACCCAGGAAGGATAAGCTACAAGGTCTGGGCCCCAGTGCGCCTCCTAGGGGTTCACTTTCTCAGAAATCAGGAGTCTCATGATGGAATGTGGAAGTCCTCACTCATTTCACTCCTTCTATATTCTAATCTACCCATCCCATCACAAGCACAAAAGAGGCCCAGAACAGCTAATGTTTAATTGAAATAATGTGAAGTTAACATGTTTATTAACCAGCCCCAAATCACTATCCCTTCCCAGTAGTGAGACTTGACTATTCCCTGTTTGATGATGCAGACCCCACAGTAGAAAAATATAGTCATTCACAGTTAACTTAAGTAGTAATTGTGGGTGAGAGAGCAGGAGAGGGAAAGGTAAGAAATAACCACAAATCACAGTTAAAATAAAATCAACCACCTGTTATTGCCTGTTATCTAGAAATCCCACCCAAATACTTTCCTCCTATTTAGAGTATTTGGCCTGCTGAGATTTCTACCACTCCATATGCAAAGAAATGGTATGAAATGTCATTTAACCAAATCACTTATAAAATTGAAATAAAGGAAAAATATTTTTAATCTAAATCATTTTGAAAGTAACTTGAATCTTTGAAAGATAAATTGTGATATTGAATGATGTTGAAATAGCAAGTGTTAGGGGAAAAATACACTAAAGGTAATGCTGAGACCACAGCTTTTAAATATACTCTATCCTTGATGAAATGGGGGCAGCATCTCTGGAAGCCCCTAGGGGCAAAAACCCCTCAGAACAGGGATCCTTGAGGCAGGAACAGCTTCTAACTGTAGTGATTCCAGCAAAAGTGATGCTTCTTGCTTCTTCCAAACAGAATGCCCTCCGATTACCAGCTTGTCCGCTTTCACAGGAGTTCCTGTTCCTTTCACACTGTCTCTCCCAATGGCCAAAGGAAAGAGCTGGTTTGGGCTGGATGTGTTAACTACTCCTTGAGCTCTAAAGCGTGACTAATGAGTTTTAACCAAGTCCTATGAGAATTGAAATTCTGAGCCCCCTGGAAGAAGTTACATTATGGTTTGCATCCTTACCAGAGGGTCCCACTACCATCTGTTAATTGCAAACAAACAGATTTGTGAAGGAGCAAGGGCCCAGCTTCCTTTGACATCTCCCCTGCCATGCTCAAGTCTGGAGGAAGATTTTCCTGACAAGGGAACTGGGGATATTATAGCCTCAGTGTGGTCACGAGGCCACAGTCCAAGTTCTGGTCAGTAGGTACCTGTGTGAAATTTAAAACTGCTATTAGAGGAAAAGAATAGAGAATGTGTGAGAGGTGCAGAGAAATCTAAATAGGTTGGGTTTCAGTTCCTTTCAGCGGATTGTCACATACCCCTCAGGTCTGTTCTCTGATTTTCATGGGTAGTTTGAATCCACTTGGTCTGAGAATTTTCCGGTCACAGTCGACAAGTTTATCGTGGGCCTTGTTGGAAACCTTGTCATTAGCATCTATCACAGCTCCTTACAGGTCTCACTGGAGAATTTCTGTTCTGGCAGCTAATTCTCCTAACATCTGATGTTTTTTATCTATGAACTAAATGGACACCTGGTAAATGATATTTTTTCCCCTTTTGCTTTTGTTGCTAGGGAGCCCAGTGCCAAACAGGCACCTAATTCTCATTGTGTAGGACCTTTTAACAAGTATTTCTAAAAGCTCTTTTACTCTGTCCTTATTTTGCAAATTTGCCTTTTCTTCTCCTTCCTTAGAGTTCTTATCCCATTTTGCAACGGATCTCTTTACAGGGGCCACACCCAACCTCTAAGATGAGCTTGTATGACTTAGAAAAAGGTGCTGCTTCCTCTAGGCAGACAGCCTCAGGGTGGTGCCCTGGTATTTGTATGTCTGTCGGTGGCAGCCCTCCAGGGACTGACCCTGATGGGCTCTGGGCCTGGTGCAGCCCCCTCAACTTGAGTAGCTTCTTGTTTACGTTTTATATATTGGCCTACTGTGATATATTTCATTTGAAAAAAAAGTCTTTTCTTATTTTTTAAGACCATGAATTTAGTTTCGGTGTGCCTTTGATGTGCTAGGTGCTTGGAACACAAACGTGAACAAGAAAGTTTCAAGGACTCTGCCCTCACAGAGGTTATATTCTGATGTGGGAGCCAGGCAATAAATCAATAAATAGTGAAATAATTGCAGACTGTGTTTTGTTGCAAGCAAGGAAATAATCAGGATACTGTAGTAGAAAATAAAAATAGAAAATAAAGTATTAGGGAGGTAAGGGAAAACCTCTCTGAAGAGGGGATAATTAAGACAAGACCTGTAGGATGAAG
Organism: Lagenorhynchus albirostris; assembly: GCF_949774975.1. NCBI lineage: Eukaryota > Metazoa > Chordata > Mammalia > Artiodactyla > Delphinidae > Lagenorhynchus > Lagenorhynchus albirostris. The sequence goes on from NC_083109.1 coordinate 36,610,777, forward strand.
AGGAGCTAAGGACAGTAGGAAGAGTCTTCTGGGCAGGCGGAACAGCAAGTGCAAAGACCCTGAGGCTAGAAGAATTTAAGAAGTTCAAGGAAAAGAGTCCTGATGGTTGTAATGAACAAGAGGGAACACAAAGGCAGAAAGTGGTGTGAGATCAGGTCTCTAGGACCCAGATTAATGCAGGACCTTTTAGGCCATGCTAGGAGTTGGGATTTTATCCTAAATATGATGGAGAACTATTAAAAGTCAGTGACTTTAGTGAACTGATTAAAAGTTTGGAGAATCAATATGGCTGCTGTGGAAAGAAAGAGTAGAAGTGGGAAGATCAGTCCATGGGAGATGCTAGGAGTTGGGATTTTATCCTAAATATGCTAGGCATTGGGATTTTATCCTAAATATGATGGGGATCTACTGTATGATTTTAATGAACTTATTAAAACTTTGGAGAATCAACATGGCTGCTGTGGAAAGAAAGAGTAGAAGTGGGAAGATCAGTCCATGGGAGAGATGGTGATGCTTTGGACCAAGGTGGTGGTAGTAGAAATGGAGCAAAATGGATATATATGAAAAATGCAATGAAAATGAAATCAAGAATAGAAAGTCAAGGATGACTCTTAGGGGAATTCCCTGGCGGTCCAGTGGTTAGGACTCTGTGCTCTCACTGCCGAGGACCAAGGCTCAATCCCTGGTCAGGGAACTAAGATCCTGCCAGCCGAGCAGTGTGGCCAAAAAGAAAAAAAAAGAAAAAAAAAAGGATGACTCTCAGATTCAGTAAATGGATAGATACTAGTGACATTTATTGAGCCCAGAATGTCTTGTGATGGAGAGACTTAGAGAGATAAGGGTGAGGAATAAAGAATTCAGCTATGGATATGTTAGTTTTGAGACATCTGTGTGGAGATGTCAAGTAGAGAGTTAGATGTCTGAACTGGGAACTCAGAGAAGACTGGGCTCCTGTTATAAATTTGGGAGTCATCAAGAAATAGATGGTATTAAAGCCCTGGGGTTAAAGGAGGTCTAAGAATGTAGTGGAAATGAGAATTCCCAGAGCCAATTCCTGTGGAACATGTAGAAGTTGGGTGTAGAAGGAAAAGAACTTAAAGGAACAGAACACAGTCAGAATATCAACATTCCAGAGGTTCCAAAAGGAGGGAATAGTCAGCCACTCAGAGATCAAATCAAAGGAGAAAAGGAATGTGCGCACTGCATTTGGCAGCATGAACGTAAGTCATGGTGGACCTGGCAGAGAAATGTTAGCAAGTGATAGAAACAGAGGGCAGATGGAATTGGTCAGAGATGGTAGGGAAGGGAGATAGTAGAGACAATGGCTAGAGAAAGACTCTTCAAGATATTATGCCCTGAAAGGGGATGAGAGACATGAGGGAGTAAATGAAGGAGGAAGTGTTGATGGCTAGAACATATTTGTTTGCTGATCAGAATGATCTAATAGAGAAAAAAATTGAGTATTGGGTGGTGATAAACAGAAGACTGAAATCCTTGTGTAGGTGAAAGAGGATGGAACCTGGAAGAAGATTGAATCTGGAGCAGAAATGGGGGTATTGACCTTTGATGGGAGAAAGTGTGCTTTATTAGGAGTAAAGATGGAGAAAGTTCTCATCTGAAGAGTTTCCTTTAATCAGTGAAGCCCAGTAATTGGCTGGGAGTAAAGGGGTATGAGAAGAAGCAATGAGATAGGCCTTTCAAAGAGTGGGGAACCTTTTAAGAAAGAATTACAAGGTTGAAAGTCATGTTGACTATCCTTTTGAAGCTGATAATCTTGAATTTAAACCAAAGCCAGACAGTCCAGTTTTGTGGTTTTCTTTCATCAAGTTCAGCAATAAAAAAATGGACAGGGTGGACTTAGTTTTTTGGCCAAGAAAACAGAAAATGAGACGTAGGAGTTGAGGGTGTCTGTGAGGGAGTGATTGTAATATTGGACCATGGAAATAAGCTAGACAAGGATGGAAGTAAAAGGAGGAGAAGTCTGGTGGTTAGTGAGAGATTGGCAGGGTTAATGAAGAGGAAGTTGCAAGAAGTCAAATTAATACAGAAGAGTGAGGACTGTAGAGCTAGGGGCTAAAAAACATCAGATGGAAGGGTCCAAGAGTGGGATGTTTAGGAATCCAAATTTCCAGATGGCGATGGTAAGGTCTGAGGGTACTAAGTAATTGAGAGAGGAAGAAAGAAAAAACTCCTTGCAGTTAAGAAGGCCAAGGAACTGAAAGTTCCACATCAAAACAAGCTGGAAAATCATTCTTATTTATCATGTATATTTCCTGGATCATCTCAAATCCTTATTTGGAATTGGATAGGGTGCACATAAGTAAATAATAATGAGAGTAGCTGATTCATTGTGGATCTACTCTGTAAATACCACTTTAGGTCATACTTCTGAACACTGAAATTCTTTATCACCGTTAGGATATTACTTGGGAAGTATTCTAAAATGTGTTCATTCTCATAGTTTAATTAATTGATTATTCTCATTTCTCAGTCAGTAATGATATAAGACACTTTCGTTCAAGTTCAATACCTTTTTGTATGACATACAACACCTTTCTTATCTAGCCTTATTTATGTGTCGAGTCTCATCCCCTACCATACCCTTAAGATGTTCTAACCACACCAGCTCCTCAGAAGTCCCCACTGGCAGGTCAAGCCTATATGCCTGCCATGCTGCTTCACCTGGATAACTTCTGCTCATCCTCTAAGACCCATCTGAAATGTCAACTTCTGGGTCAAGCCTCTTCTAAAAAGTTGAACCATCTAAAAGTGTATTTTTGTGGGTCAAAGATATCACATATTGGCAATTTCATGTTGTTCATAATTTGCTACCAAAAATATAAAACTGAACTACACGTGAGGGATGGTAGCTACCACTTGCTGAACTGTAACTATGTGATTCACATTCATGGTAAAAATGTAAAGGTACTTTAAATTTATCATCTCATTTCATTCCCTAAAAGGTAGGTATAAATACTTCCTTTTGTTAGATAAGAATTCTAAGACTTAAAAAGGGTCTTTGCAAGAGAAGGTAAATAATAAGTGGCAGAACTGGGTTTTGATTCCAAAAGCAAAGGTCACATTATGCCCCTTCCTTCGTCTTACTCATCTCTGTGACTACAGTGCTAAGCACGAGCCTGGTACAGAGTTGAAATACCTATGATAATTCTTCACCTGTTTGAAAACTACGCAAACAAATTTAAAAGTTGGCTTTGTTCAGGGCCCCTGGTACTCTAAATTCTGACACGTTAAGGTGGCCAAGTCTCTTGACATTGGGTTTACCTTGATGAATGTTGCTGCTTCCTTGGAATTTGGAAAGATATGTTTTGGTGGGTGAAGCTGAGAGTCTGGACTACAGTTAAAATCTTGAATCCAGTAATTGCTCTTTGTTCGAAGTCACACCCTGCTCCTGTTTGCCAGGCAGGTTCTCTATAGCAGTGTTGTAATTATCTAGGAGGACAAGTTCTTTAGATCACGAGAAGAACAAGTGGATTTGTTGACACGTGGGTGCCAAGTATTGATGTAATGCAAACGGAGGGCAGAAGGTATCTGGATTCATTCCCTGAATGCCCTTTTGCTTCCATTGACATAGAACTTTCCCGGTGTTCTTAAGAAAAATGTTGCTTTCTTGCTAAAATAAAGACCAGGAATCCTTTGGCAAATACAACTTAGCTGCTCTGGGTCCCCTGCATTTGGCTAGCATTCCATCTTTATTTGAATTTTGATTCTGTAGTTTTCAACAGAGTTCCTGATGTCCACAGCAGTGGTTCTCAGACTTTAGTGAGCATTAGACTCACCTGGAGGGCTTTTTGGAACACAGATTTCTGGTTCCCACCCCAGAGATTCTGATTCAGTCTATCTGGCCTGGAGCCCTAGATTCTGCCAATTCAATCAGTCTGCCAGGTGAGATTGAAACTGCTGGTCCCAGGACTACACTTTGAGTAGCTTAAAATCTTGCTTAAGTTCTGGTTTATGGGACACCAAGGGAGGTTGAATATAAAAGCAAAAAGCTCAGGAATTATCTGAATGCTGAATTGTATAGACAAAAAAAAAAAAAATCAGTGACTTAAAAAATTATCTCCTGATTTCTGACATTTTGTTAGAGACCAGCAACAATTCCTCTTGTGTGGAGGGATACTAGTTGGCTGGAACTTGGGAGTCCTTCTCCTTTCCAGGAGCTCTTTTCCAAGATCTTAGAGCAAATTTCTCCTCTGTGACCTTCAGAACATTAGTGTGTTTTGTTCTTAAAACTACCCTAAAAGAAGATGCTGTATAAAATTGATCAGTCTTTCAATGCAAAAATGAATGCAAGAAATTTTCAAAATGAAAACATTACATAATATAATAAGAAATGTGGTCATTAGATTCAGGATGCATTTTTCTTTTGTTTAGAGACTAAAAGATATTTGCATTTTTATTAGATTCAAAACGGTGTGAGTCATGCAGATCAACACATTTCTTTTTCACAGGAATCCTTTGTGTTTGAACCCAACTGCCTCTTCAAAGTGGATGAATTTGGCTTCTTTCTGACCTGGAGAAGTGAAGGCAAGGTATGGCTCAGAAAGAGCAAGCTGTTCCTTCTTGCTCTCAGGGTGAAGGCATTTCATTTTTCAACAAGTGATGGAGTGCCTCTTGAGGGCATGGACCCTATGCTTATTCATTCGTTCAAGACTTTTCAAAATGTGTGCTAGGAGTTAGGGATACATTGATGGTCAAGGATGTGATCCTCATAGATTCCAGCCTAGGATCAAAGTCGCACATCCAAAAAAAAGAAAAATGTTACAAGTCATTGAGAGTTGTGAAAGAGAAGTTCAGGTTGTTACAAGAGCTTAAACAGGCAAGTCTGATTTAAGTCTTGGGAGTTAGAAAGGTTTCCCAGAAGAGAGATGTTCAAGCTGAAGTCTCAGGGGTGCATTTAAGGGCATTTTCATCTGGTTATACCCCACGACTTAACACACGGCACAATGACACATTTCATGAACCTTTGGGTAAAATTTACAAAAAGTAGAATCAGAGTTATATAAAAGCTAGCATAGTTCCACTTACTATTTCATGTACACACATATATTTAATAATATACATACAGTATTAATGTTATTACATGTATAAAAGTAAAATTTTATAAACATTTTATAAATAATTATTCAAAGTTGCATTCATACATATATTTGAAATGGAATGTTTGAGGCCTTGACTTTCTGACTGTTGGAAATTATTATTTGTTTTTAATTCCGCTTCTGCCTTACTCTAGTCAGCATTGTCTTCATCATCACAAACATTTGTCACCTTGTCTGTGTCATAGGTCTGGCAGAATTTAGGCTCACTGCTATGCTAAATTCTCTCTTTGCAGGAAGGACAAGTTCTAGAATGTTCTCTCATCAACAGTGTTCGACTGGGAGCCACACCAAAGGTACCTGTGATTGGTGTTTGCTGGTCTTCTAAACACAGAATGCTGTTTAACCCGTTACTGCCCCACAATCATCAGCTGGGAATGAAGGACAAACACAGTTTATCATCATTAGCTCACCTTGAAGGCTCAGTTTGCCTCTGAGAGAAAAAAGAAGGAAAGAGCGCATAAATCAGCCTTCTTCACAGTGATTGGTTTGAATAAGAAGCTGTTTGCATAGTGGTGCTAGGAATTTAAAAGATGTTTTTTTCCTAGAATATTCTAGCACAGTATTTATCCCCTTTTCCATAATAGCCCTGCAAGTTTTTAAATGTTCAAAACGAAATTATGTTCCTCACTTTGTTTTTTATTCTTTAGTGACCCTCTTTTATGTTAGTTACAATCTCTGGGTAACCATGTTGGCATTTCCCCCTGAGTTCTTGTGGAGGACAAAACCACTATTTTTTTTGCTAATTAGGGTAAACTTACACAGTTTTCATTCCAGATGAGGATGCCAGGGCTCCTAGAGGTGCACACACTCACTCTTTGTGTCCAGACTATTTGAAAGACTTAATCTCATTTTTGAGTAACTTGTGGTTGTTGGTTGTGGCAATGCCCTGCATATTTGCCTGAATCCTCAGTGACTGTTCTCTGTGAGAGATCCCTTTGACCTTTGTGGACGCAAGCAGGTCCCAGTCAGAGCCTTTCTGTCCTGTTGCCATAGTCCGGGTCCTCCGATAACTACAAGCAGAAATCGAAAGAAAGACCCTCCCTCCCAGTCTTCTAAACCAATAATTTTATAATACTTTTCTTACCAAATGAGTCTCAGTCATGTGTAGTGTTAAAGATTTTACCTCCAGGAGTTTTAGAATAATGCCAGATATCTGGGCATTTTTAGATAGAAAAAAAAAAAAATTGCCCTAATATATGTTTTTTACATCACACATAGTTTCTTTTTACCATCTTTCTGCCATGCTCTGTGATCTAATGTATTTTTTCCTCTTTGTCTACCTCAATAGGATCCCAAAATTTTGGCTGCTCTTGAAGCTATTGGAAAATCAGAAAATGACCTGGAAGGGCGGGTAGTTTGTGTCTGCAGTGGTACAGATCTGGTGAACATCAGTTTCACATACATGGTGGCTGAAAATTCAGAAGTAACTAAGGTATCCTCTGTGAAACAGCCTCCTTCCCTCCCCCCCTAATATGTGGTGCACATAATTTTGCATGTATAATTGTAATAGATATTTTAAATTGTAAAATAATTTAATTTAAATTTTAAAAAATGATTCCATTGCCTTGCTGGAACGTTGGTCTAGAAAATTCAGCAAGCACAATACCCTTTTAGCACGTCCCTCACGTATGCCAAGAGCCCGAACACCTACTGTGTTACGTTGTAGGAGCTTCTCACACTGGAATGTACACAGGAATCACCTGGGATTTTGTAAAAATGCAGATTCGGATTCAGTAGGTCTGAGGTGAGGACAAATCCTCCCTTTCTAACAAGCTCCCAGTTGATGCTGATGTTGCTGGTCTGAGAACCACACTTTGAGTAGCAGCACTGCCCAGTAGAAAAATAAGGCAAGCCACAGATGTAGTTTAAATCTTTCTAGTAGCCACAGGTTGAATTAATTTCAGTATTTTAGATTCCACATATAAGCGATATCATGTGATATTTGTCTTTCTCTGTCTGGTTTACTTCACTTTGTATGATAATCTCTAGGTTCATCCATGTTGCTGCAAATGGCATGATTTCATTCTTTTTATGGCTGAGTAGTATTCCATTGTATATATCTACCACATCTTCTTTATCAATTCATCTGTCGATGGACATTTAGATCGTTTCCGTGTCTTGGCTATTGTAAACAGCGCTGCTATGAGCATAGGGGTGCATGTATCTTTTCAAATTCCAATATATCATATTTTAACCCAATAGGTCATTTTAACATGAAATCAATATAAAATCAGTTAACATATTTTACATGCTTCTGTTTATACAAAGCCTTTAAAATCTGATGTGTATTTTTAATTCAGATGGGCCACATTTCAGTGGCTGCATATGGCTAATGGCTACCCTGTTGGACAGTGCAGGTCTACGTGATTAAGATATCTACCCCCCCGCCATAAGCTATTAAAGTATTGGGTTATAATCCATCATAATACTGTAACCAGCCTACTATTGCCCTGGCAAGTGAGTCTCAAAGAGATTTTGGCCAAAGTAGAAAGCTTCAAATTTAAATCACTTTCCTGCAAGTCATTTGTCTTCAGGGTGGTTTTACCTGTGGATGGAGCGCCCATTATCTTTGCATAATATGTGTGAAGAGGCCTGGGCCTTTGCTCTACCATTGCAGAAACGTGACTTTAGGGGAGTGGGAAGGGGAACATTTTATTTTCCCATTGATCCTGCAGGTGGAAGCTCACTGCAGGGTCGAATGAGAAAGGCCATCATTAGAAATATTGAAATTTAGAGCCTGAAGGGAATATATAGGTAAGATTATTTGATGAAATGGAGATGAGAAGATTTAACCCTGGGCCCAGAGCTAATGGGTGCAGAATTGAGTTCTGCAGATTCCAAGACCATCTTTCTTTCACCCTCACTCACAAAGTGTGGTCCACATTCCAGCTGCATAGGCCTCACCTGCGAGCTCCTTGTTACACATCAGAGTCTTGGGTCCACCCAGACCTACTGATTCAGAATCTTCATTTCTAACGAGGCCCCCCAGTGACTCATATGTGCAGTAAAGTTTGAGAAGCTCCCAGCTGTAGCTTTGGGTCCAGGAATGGATGTTCCATGGGAAATGAGAGCCGTTGCTTCTGTCCTTGTGGTGGTTTGGTTGGTTTCATGCTGTTTTCCCAGATCACCTCGCTTTGGGGAAACAGATTTTGCCTTCAAGTTCTTTCATTATTGTGCTCAGATCAACACCTTGTTTGAATGGTTTCTTGAACCCTGCTGATCTAAACAAGCATCATTTCTTAGAGTTCACGCTTACGTTATTTGCTACAGAGGTCTTTCTGGTTGCTATTTGCAATAACAACATTCAATCCCAGAAGTCCATGCTGACCACCCAGGAAGAAAAAGACTTGTTAATCAGACAGAGATATTTAGCTGCCTGAAGTTTTGCAAAAACACAGTTCTGTAGACCGGTATGCCCTGGTTTTTGTCAATGCGTCATATTACAAGAAACAGTATGACTCCTGTGAGCTTAAGAACATGGGCTTGGGACCAGGTTGCCTGGGCTTAAATCCTTGCTCTTTCTCTTCCCAGCTGTGTGACTGAGACATGCAACTGGCCCCTCTGAGCGTCACCTTCTGCATCCATAAAATAAGAACAATATCAAAATGCCTGCTCTTAGGATTGTTGTATAGATGACTAGTTGTTACATGGAAAGTGCTTAGTGCACGGCCTTTCTCATCCAAAGCCGTCAAAGTGTGCCTGCTATTCTGATCACAGGGTCCTAGAATTTTAGAGCTGGAGATGGAACTTAAGCAGAGCTTCCCACCACCTCATTTGTCAGATGTGGCAAATGAAGCCAAGCAGTTACACAACAGGCTAGGCCAGAGTCCAGCCTAAAGCTCAGGCCTTCTGATTTCCCGAGTGATGCTGTCCACCCCACCCCATCCCTGAGCAAGTACAGTCCTGGGAAGGTGGCTCAGATCAGTAAGCCCATAATGTTCTTACTTTCCATGGTTTGATTGTTGTCAGTCTTGGTTCCTTTTGTTTAAAAGTCATGATGTGAAACCTATACTCATGAGTACGTGGTATATATGTGTATGTTCCAGGTGGAAATTTATACTTAAAGATAAGATTTGGGGTGTTTTTGCAGTAGCATTTCCACTGAATTTAAGATTAGCTGGCCAAACAAGTAGGGCTATAAAATAATTCTGTACTGGATTTTTAATTTAAACTCAATACTGTTTGACCCTGCTCTTATTAAATAAACTAAATGTTTCAGCTTCTGGGAACTATTAGTTACAATTTTATAATTCATTAATAATGTAATATGTAAATATTAATCTCACTGTCCAAACTAGACAGCCCATGCTTATTAGAGCATGTCCTTTTGGTTAATTGATACTTGGAAGATGTTGAACAGATTTTTCACTTATGTATACACGTGTGTGGATAATCTTGCCTACTTCCTGATTTCAAAACTTAACTGTCTGCATCCAGATCGTAATACTTACCACCTCCAGCATTGACATTTTCCCCATCACCACTGCCTTATTCCTATGCCTCTATATGTGTTACTATCCCTAACAGAACACACAAGCCATCAAAGTGAGAGGATTTATACAAAATACAGATGTAATTACCACAGATCAAAATGATGGCAGAATTCATACATTAGATCAGATCAAGTGAGAAATGTAAAGATTTCCCAGTGTGCCTGAAATGGTATTTGGGACTCAGCCTGTGGTATCACTTTCACCTGAGTACAGCTTAGGAGCCTAGAATAGAATTATGGGACCATGGAATATGCTATCTGTCCTCTTAGCTAGCTGTATTCTGGTCACTTTATCACAGAAGTCAGTTAACGCAAGTCATTTTTTAAAAAATATTTTTATTGGAGTATAGTTGCTTTACAATGTTGTTAGTCTCTACTGTACAGCAAAGTGAATCAGCTATACATATATCCCCTCTTTTTTGGATTTCATTCCCATTTAGGTCACCACAGAGCCTTGAGCAGAGTTCCCTGTGCTATACAGTAGGCTCTCATTAGTTATGTATTTTATACTTAGTACCAATGGTGTATGTATGTCAATCCCAATCTCCCAGTTCATCCCACCCCCACTTCCCCCTTGGTATCCATACGTTTGTTCTCTACATCTGTGTCTCTATTTCAAGCAAGTCATCATTTTTAAAAATAACGCTTACAGACCTTAAACGCTTTATTTTAACTTGAAGCATATAAATGTGGTTCAATTGTTGACCCGTCTTTTAATGTTAGGGCCGAGGTTTTTGCATTCAGTATGGGTCTGTAGGTGGGGGTTGATGTAGTTTTTCTTTTTAATTGAAGTACGTATAGTTGATTTACAATGTTGTGTTAATTACTGCTGTACAGCAAAGTGATTCAGTTATACATATATATACATTCTTTTTTTAATATTCTTTTCCATTATGGTTTATCATAGGATATTGAATATAGTTCTCTGTGCAATACAGTAGGACCTTGTTGTTTATCCATTCTATACATAAAAGTGTCCATCTACTAACCCCAAACTCCCATACCACCCCTCCCCCAACCCCTTCCCCCTTGGCAACCACCATTCTGTTCTCTATGTCCGTGATTCTGTTTCTGTTTCTTAGATAGGTTCATTTGTGTCATATTTTAGATTCCACATATAAGTGATATCATATGGTATTTGTCTTTTTCTTTCTGACTTACCTCACTTAGTATAATAATCTCTAGTTTCATCCATGTTGCTGCAAATGGCATTATTTCATTCTTTTTTATGGCTGAGTAGTATTCCATTGTAGATATGTACCACAGAGGTTGATGTATTTTTTGCCTATACTTCAATGCCCATAATGCATTGCCTGAAATAATCCAGTTTGGTTTCTTTAAAGTACAAGTGAGACTTTAAAGGCACTCATGGAGCAAATCAAAATACAGAATCCTACAACTGCATGACTTCTTTCCCTAATCCTTTAGTTGTCTTATTTACATCGAGCTTGAGAAAAAAATTTTAGCAACTTGCCTTTAAAGAAATCTTCCCAAATATTCACCGAAAGAAACAACAACCCTCTTTCTTTCCACGAGCATATTTCACTGGTTCATGTAATTTTTATTACATACATAGACAGGTATGGAAACAAATGTAAGTAACTCATGGTAAGCATGCAAGGCGAGAGCAAAAAGGTACAACATGTTGGAAAACAGCTTATTAACTGTAAGGGTTTGGCATTCCCTGGGTGGTCAGAGTGTTTTGCTTGTTTTATGCCATCTGATAAGTCTTGGTCTGACCAGTGAAATAGAAATTTTAAGAGAGTTTCTAGTACAGAACTTGCTTAGGAGTATTTATTTGAGATTCTTGAGTCTGTTCTTAATTCCCAGGCTTTTATGATACTTACGGTCCAATGATTCTGAAAAATTCACTTAATTAAACATTTAATCCAAGCATATGGGCCAACCTTCAATTCATGTCCTCTCCATGGAGGACCAACTTTTACACATGGAATCTTTCCTGACTCTGAGAAAGCCATCTTACTTTGTTTGTTCATCCACTTCCTAAAAGGGTTCTCCGGTATTTTTTCTTCTTATTTCAAGGAGGCGTTTTAAGAATCAATAAACTTTGACATGAAATCGGACTTCCTTAGAGTTAAGCTTTCAAATAAATACAAAATGTTTTCACAGCACACAGGACAGTAAAATGATTGTGCTTTTTCTTTTTTCAATATAAGATGTCACCAGTATAAAAGACATCTTTGTAGCTCAGCTTGTCTTTTCTTCAATCACCCCCTCTGCTTAAAGAGTAAATAAGCTTGTCTTGCCATTCTGCCTCTTTACAAGATTTGAGCTCAATTCTATAGAACTTTCTCCCCTGCAAAATAAATGTCTAACAGTATCTAAACCTTTCACCCACATCCTTCCAGTTGCTGAGTCCGCAAACACCCTCCTCCAGTGTCCTGATCGGTCCATTAACAAACACTCTTGTATCTAGGATCTAGCTGCTTCTACCACCAGCATCACTACAGCATTCTCCAGGCCAATACCATTTCCCCCACTAATTGGCATCTGTACCTTGGCCTTGCCCCTTGCAGCCTGTAGCTGAAGGGATGTTTCTGAAATGTAATTCAGGTCACATCACTTTGCTGCTCAGAACCCTGCAAGGCTCACAGGGCCCAACAAGAATCCCTTCTCACTTCCCTTCCTCATGTTGCCTTCATCTCCCTCTTCCCTCCTTTATATTTCCTTCCAGCCTCAGGGACTTTGCATGTGCTGTTCCTTTTGCCTGGAACATACTCTTTCCCCAGTTACATGCAGCGCATTCTCCCTTACATTTCTCAAATCTCTCCTGGAACATCACCTTAGCTTCCTGCATCATCTCCCCTCAGCACATCCTAACTCCTTATCTTGCTGTATTTATCTTCATTGCACTTCCACTATTTTCATGCCATACATTCATTTACTGCCATACATTCATTTACCTCCCTGCCCATGAAGGCAACATTCTGCTCACTGCTGCATCCCTGACATCTAGAACATTCGCTGCCCAACATTTAGTAGATGCTCAATACATACTTGTTTTATTGAGGTCTTTATGTTGACTGAATCCATAAATTCTAACCTAGGCGATGAATAGGTATAACCCTCAAGTTTTTTACAGTTTAGCTCAAAGAAAAGCTAAGAGAATTATCTTTGGACGAGAAGCCCAAGAAAATGTGATTCAGTGATAGTCCAAAAGGTCTGGGATTCCATGGCGTTATTTTTAGAGTCACTTTTCAGGATGTAATGGGACTGTTGCTAAGAATCCATGACAAGCCTGGAGGTTGTAACCCCGGTGTCTTGGCATCTTTCCAATTTAGATCATTATTTTCTGCTTCCCTAAATCTTTCCTGTCATTCCAGTTAGAAAATTCAGCTTTCATTTCCTCTCCTTAAAAACCTTCTGTTAAAAGAAATTGCTAACAAATTGCTGGCACTTTTCCCTCAAGCCCAGTGAGCCTTTGGGTAATAGGTGCATCTGTTTGGTCACATAACTTAAAACATCTATGAAAAAACAGCCGCATGAAGGAGATATTTCCCAATTTTTTCTAAACTGTGTGTAATACAACTTTTTCTCTGAATCCTACTCATCTCTCTGCCCACCGTTTTACCCTAAACCCTACAAATCATACCAAATATTGTAACAAACTTCTTTAGTTAGAAAAGCAACTCAGTTTCTCTGATGTACTTTTTTCTCTCTTGGGATACAACTAGTTGGGGAGGATTTTGTCCCTGGTGTGCTGAAGGCAGTTCAGATGTCTTTCATTAAGCTACAGCTGGCGCTACACAGCAAACTGCAAGCACAGTCGCTGTACATCAGATTGAAAGGCAACCATCATTGAAAATCTTCGCAAATAAGTCTGTTATTTTGTACCAAGTTGAATTTTACTTTGATTACAAAAATAAGCTGTTACTGTGAAGTTCAAAATGCAAAGATTTGGATTTAAGTTCAATTTCCAGACTGCTCATTATACTTTCTGCAGGTTGTAAATATTTGGCAAACTCCATAAATTATGCTTTGTAACCAAGTAAACAAATAAGCTCATGACCGGGTACTATAGAAATTAAATTACAAAAATGTTATGTGTTATTCTTGTAGACAAAAAAGATAAGGTCAGGTAGTTTATTACAGGGGAGAAAATCTTATTTAAGTCAATTGGGTTGAATGTCACAATTGCTCTGCTGAACTTGAATTATGTTGAGTAGAAGAATTTATGCAAAGGTTCTTGGAGAAGGGATTTATTCTTCGCTTTGCTGGGGAAAAAAATATCAAGTTCATGTTTAGTCAGTCCCTCCTACTGGCTTTGCTAACACCCTGCAGAGCCCCGCTCCCCTCAATTAGTTCCTCTACCCCTAGTCAGGCACAGACCTACTCAGGGGATCGAACCATAAGCCTCACCTGGGACCTTCTTCAAAATGCAAATTCTTGGGCCTTATGCCAGCCTAATGAACCTGAAATTCTCAGGATGGAGCCCAGCTTTCTGTTTGTGTTTCTGTTTTTGTTAATTGAAGTATAGTTGATTTACAATGTTATATTGGTTTCAGAGATACTACATAGTGATTCAGTATTTTGATGGTAATAGTTTAACTAGCCTCCCAGGTGATTCTGATGCTGGTTGAAGTTTGAGTCCCATTGGTTTAGCATACAAATGGACTTGGTCCAAAAATCATAATGATTTTGAACCCAAACAAGTTTTTATCAAATTGATTGACTGCAGCATGCAGGTAAATCTGTAGGCCTATCGATCACTGGTTAGAATTCACTGAGAACACAGAAAGCACGATTAAAATGAATTCGTTTCTATGACTCTAGAAAAAAAGCTATTTCTTAAAATGCAGTTTTAAAAATGTCACTAGCTTTAAATTGCTTCTCCATTTACCACATAGCTCCAGTTTTTACTGCTAGCAAAAAATGTTATTGTGAACATAATGTATGTGTAACATGGGACTACACGTGTTTGTATGTTTTCTAATCTTTGGGGTATAATTAAAAGATGGGACACATAAGGTGGTGGGTTGGACACCTTGCCTGAGATGAGACTCTTGCCTCTAGAAAAAAAGCTATTTCTTAAAATGCAGTTTTAATTGTATTATATATGCCAGTGATTCTTAAAGTGTGGTCCCCAGACCAGCAGCTCCAGCAGTACCTGGGAACTTAATCTGAGATGCAGATTCTCAGGCCCTGCCCCAGGCCTGTGGAATCAGTACCCCATGTTTTAAATAGCCCTCCAGATAAAGGCTCAAGGTGAGAACTACTGCCCTGTAGAGAAGCTCCATAAGGAGCGATTATATCCTGCTTCTCTTGCATAAGTCTTGAAGAACTTAAATTAACTGCTCTGCTGCCCAGACTCACCTGAGCCGATGCCTGCTGAATGCTAAAGGAGCTAAATTGTAAATCTGAACTTTCTATCCAGAATATACTAATTGATTTAAGTTCTTCACCACACTGCCTCATGGTGTTTTGAGGCTCAAGTCTGGGATGGGTGTGTGTGTGTGTGTGTGTGTGTGTGTGTGTGTGTGTGTGTGTGTGTGTGTGTGTGTGTGTGTGTGTGTGTGTGTGTGTGTGTGTGTGTGTGTGTGTGTGTGTGTGTGTGTGTGTGTTTCATGTTTCCAAGAATGAAAGTTGGCACGTTCTTGTTTTGTTTCTTTTTTAAACCTTCCAGAATGCATGGGAAATGAATCAGTGAGGGGCAGTAGAAAGCCATCTTGGGCTTCCCTGGTGGCGCAGTGGTTGAGAGTCCGCCTGCCGAAGCAGGGGACACGGGTTCGCGCCCCGGTCTGGGAAGATCCCACATGCCGCGGAGCGGCTGGGCCCGTGAGCCATGGCCGCTGAGCCTGCGTGTCCGGAGCCTGTGCTGCGCAACGGGAGAGGCCACAACAGTGAGAGGCCCGCGTACCGCAAAACAAAAACAAAAACAAAAAAAACCCATATTAAGGACAGAGCTGTGAATCAGAGCAGAGCAGATGCATGGGTGCATATTTGTGAGCTTTAAATGTCCCCATCTCACCTAGGTGTTTTCTTCTTGCCAAATAAAGGTAATAGGGTTCATTTGTTTAATTGCTGGGTTGAACGTGGAGGCCATCAAACTCTGGTTCGTCAGTGAATCTGTGGAATGGGTGACACTTGTCTCCTGGGGCCTCCCACGACCACCTGTCATCTCTCTTGCTCTCTCTTCCTTCCACCCTCAGTTCTCATGCTGCTCTTGCCAGACCATTTGTCCCAGGATCCAGTACTTCAGTGTCTGACCCATGGTGGTACTCTCTGCACTCTAGAATTATTTCTTTATCTCTGTATTCCAAAAACTGTAGTTCCCTTAGACCAGAAGTTGTGGACTCAGAGATGCCTGCAGGAGCCAGGGAGATGATGTGAATAATAAAAGGTGCCAGGAGACAGATATGGATGGTGTGGAATTTAGTGAAGTGGGGTGTGCATGTACCATCTGGGGGCACTTCCTGCCAGTTTTCCAACCATCAGAGCATGGCCCCATGGGAGAAGCAAAGTGAGAAAGAAGCAAGGAGTGAGGCGTGGTGACCTTGTCCACAGCCACACTGAGCAGGCTGCAAAGTCGTCTTCAACATTTGCGTGGCCCATGCATTTTTATACAGTTCTCCAGTGTTTTCTGAATGCAAAAGGAGTGTTGCTCATGGTAAGGCACGCACTCCCACCACATTCTGGTCGAAAGCACGGAAGAGCGAAAAGAAAGGAAGCCCCGTGTCCCCCTTTTCCCCTTCCTAAAACCCCCACCCCCTCTCTAATGTGTCTTTTTAATGCACACACAGTTTTCTTTTATACTAAGTTGGGCTCATGCTGTTTATAGAGTTTAATAAATGTTTTCTTGGGCTTCAGTGCAAGTCCCCATGACCTTTGAGGTGGGCATTTTTAGTTGTTACCCACTCTTGCTTCTTTAGAAACCTCCCAGCTTCTTAGGTACTTCTTTCAGCATGCTGTGATCTTCACAGGGGACATGTTTTCACTGCTGAGGGTTTCATGAACTTGAAGGTTTCCTAAGCAGAGACTCCATGCTGGGCCCAGTCCACAGCTGCTGGGCTTGCCCTAATTGCAAGTGTTATCAAATGACTCCATCAAGGGAATGCAGAATGAATTACTCTAATTGCACCAGAAGTTTGAATTTCACCTTTTGGCCCCTGGGACAGAAAAATGTCACTAGCTTTAAATTGCTTCTCCATTTACCACATAGCTCCAGTTTTTACTGCTAGCAAAAAATGTCATTGTGAACATAATGTATGTGTAACATGGGACTACACGTGTTTGTATGTTTTCTAATCTTTGGGGTATAATTGAAAGATGGGACACATGAGGCGGTGGGTCGGATGCCTTGCCTGAGATGAGACTCTTGCCTCTGAGCACTGTGATCTGGAAAAAATAATTTAATAATCGTAATCATAATAGTGCAGCCCACGGGCCAGATCCAGCCCTCGGCCTGATTTTGTGTGGCCAGTGAGCTAAGAACAGCTTTTAACTTTTTAAAGGATTATTAAGACAAAACAAAACATAAAAACTGTGCAACAGAGAACCATATGTGGCCCTCAGATCTTAAAGTATTTATTGCCTGGCCCTTTACAGAAAAAGTTTGCTGGCCCCTAGTAATTATAATAAGAGCAGCAGCAGTGATATTTTTATTTTATATTGAATGCCAGACACTGTTCAGAGTGCTTGGCCTGCATTATCTCATTTAATTCTCACAACAATCCTGTGAGGTGGATTATTCTCATTTACAGAGAAAGAAATAGGTCCAGAGGGGTTGAGAAACTTGCCCAAGGTCACACAGCCAGTAGGTGGCCAGCTGGTGTCTTGAACCCAGGCATTGGGTTCACTCCAGATCCTGTGTTCTATCACACCCTCTGCTGCAGTTCACAAGTTGAGGAATAGCCTCTTCCACCTGTAACATTGTATGATTTTACTGTACTTCTCAGGTAAATGTTTAATGTCATTATTTCTGGAAGGTATAGTCATAGAGCAGCACTTCCCAAATTGGTGGCCCACAAAATGGATTCCTCAAAGAAGTCCACATATAAAGGGTGTTCTCTGGTCAAATGAGCATGAGAAAGCCTTGTTTAGATGGGTTTCTTTACTATAGCACTCTCAGAAGCAGAATTATTCTCATACCAGTCTCAGCAAGGAGGGGGGATATTCAGCTATTTCCCAAGCGTACATACATTCATTCATTCATTCCTTTATGCCTATTGAAGGGACACAAGATCTTTCAGAACTACTGCTTTACAGAAAAAAAGTCAGCAATGATGTCATAGAGGCATTGTTCAGCCCAATATTTTTCCAGATGTATCAAAACAATGTAATCTAGACATTCATTTATTCATCTTTGCCATTAACATTCTTTTTATTGTCCTTGTTTTACTGCTGCCATGTTTCTTCCTTCCCTCCCCCTTTTTGGGAGGCTAGAACAGGGGAAGGGTGGAATCTTTTCCATAAATGATAGGAAATTAGACAGTGAAACTCAAACCCATTGATTTAGATTCTTTTTAGTACCTCTTATCTTAAAAGTCATGTTTACTTTGTAGGATTAGCTATAGATTTGATTTGCCTGAGCTGATAGGTGATGCTGCCTAGAAAAGGGCAGCCAGAGGTTCCTTGATTGTTGATGCTTATCCCAGACCCTCAACAGGCGGCTTTGTCTGCATGTTGAGTTCTGCTCATTTTGGCATGGCTTAATTTACCAGCGTTGTCAACTGACACATGTCAGGAGGAAAGTGACCTCGGGGATCTTAAGTACAGGCATTAGCCAAAGAAACGACTTCATGAACACCTTTTAATTCACCAGCTGTTCACTCATCCCTTACCATCAGGATTTTGCAAATTTGACAGTTGAGACCAAAAATGCACTCTTACAAAACTGGTAGTTTCTGACCAGCATAAAATGATGCTCTTAGTTTTCTTAAAATCTTAAAATTCTTCAATTATTTTAGAGTTCTCTATATGGATGTCAAATAAGTGTTACATAAAGTAAACCAAATATCTCATTTTCTTTTTGAATGATTTCTGGGGTTTGTAGGAATGGAGCTGCTCTGTGAACTTTGAGGCATTAAAGAACATCACTTATTGCTTACTGTATATTGTTTATGTAGAGTGAACACAAGTGAACACAAGGCATAAATGTATTCTGAATGTATATATGTATGTATGATTTCTTAGGCTGGGTCTATGAAGTAAACTGATAACAGACAAATTAACAGGAGAAAAGGCATACAAATTAATTAAGTTTTCATTTTATGTGAACGGGGGCATCACAGAAAGAAGTGAATACCCAAAGGAGCAGTGAGATTTTCGAGTTTATATAGCACGTTAATAGCGGAAGAAGAGGGGGCGAAGGGTAGATGGTTTCTAAGGAAGGTAAATGGGCCCTTAGGAGAATAGACAGGAGGAATGATTGTCTTGTGACAATTTCTATTTGGATGTGGTGCCAACTTTTCATTTTCCAGAAGAGGAGATTAGTGTTGCTTCTGGGGAGAGGATTTATGACAACTGAGTTCTGTTGGGAGGCTCTGCTTTTAGGCAGATAAGGAATTTCAGGAATTCAGATGCCTTCAGCTCAAAATAATTCTTACGCCAAAGTGGCATATTTTGGGGTGTCATATCCTGATTCTCTTCAACAGTATATTTATTGGAGTAAGTATTTGGAATTAGATGTGGTTACTTGGGACAAGGTTCTATAGGTCCAAAAGAACATTGTTACAAGGTATCAGGTTGTCACAGGTAGAGTGAGCCTTAGGCGAAGCAAAAAATTGTCTCTTAGAAATGATAGTGAACAGAAACCCATTTGGAATGGGAATTTGACACTTCAGCTTCTGGGTAATGACCAAGAATAGCACAGTGTCCCCTCCTTGCTGTGACTATTTAGAGATTTTTTTTTGACCTAGTGTTGTCAAGATAACCAGCCAGGCTGACAGACTGTTTTGACTATCTGTGAGTGACTAAACTAATTTTGACTAGGGAAGTTATAAATATTATCCAGGCCCATCCAAATCGATCTTTCAAACACAGTCACCCATACTCATATATGGCAGCTCATTTCCTGCGCAAACACTGGTTCGCTGTGCTGTGAAGGTGTGTTGAGAATCAGGCGGCACCTAATGCTTAATGCATTCCCTTTTTCAGCGACTTAGTGTTCTTTGTGAGCAGAGACCAGCAGATGAAAAATGTATTCTCTGGAGGACACTCAGACTACATCAAGGAAAGAAGGCCCCCATCACTCCTTTGTTCTCCCCTAATTCTCTTTTAGATTTGAAAATTTCATGAGAACTATTATTAACTTCCTAAGGGCTTTGAGATCACTATTGGGTTGTCTGTCTACTGATTTTTTTTTTTGTTTTACAAAACCTACATTGCTGTTTGGCTACCTGCTTCAATAGTTTGCTACTGTGTGATTATCATAGGCTCATTAATTTAACCTTCCATCCTGGGTTTATCAACTGACTTTGTCTAGGACTGCAAACATAGCTCCTTCATTATCCATGCAATTCTGTTCTGTCTCTGTTACCTTGCCCTCTTTCCCTGAGTCAGCGGTTAAGGTGACTTTCAGGTTTCTTTGCCTGATTCGTTCTCATTGCACCACTGTCATTGCCTCCCTGTTGGCCTTCTGTCCCATGACCATGAGGGAGTTTTCAACGTTGACATTGATCTCTTGACAGGCTGACACTTAGTACATTTTACCTGTACTTCTTTCTCTCCTTATTAGGGCCAGGAGAAAGTAGCTGACATGAAAGAGAAAATTTGTTTTCTTTTTAACATGATATAGAAGTCAGTCTGTGATATATATAAACAAACATCGGTAGATCTGCTACTTAATTTTAGAATGGCTTTAGCATCCCCTATGAACACAGTCAAAGGGTAAGATGTTAACTTTTGTCAAGTCCTGCCTAAATCACCAGCTTCTTCACTCTCCTGCTTCTACCCCTGGGGTTTTCTAATTCCTGAGCCAGGCTCTGCCTCAGTCCAGGGTTGAATACTACAGGGACCAAGGCATTAAAGACAGGGGCACTTAGCCTCTAATCATTCCTGCCCACTGTGTTGGCTTCAGCCTTGAGGCTGAGGTCTGATCACTGACATTTGGTGCCCTGAGTCATGCTATGATCATGTACCCCATTTCTGGGAATCATACCTCTCTCTTGTTTTTGTACCAAAAACAAGAACCTACAACTGGTCCTCAGTTGTAGGTTCACACTAGAATTATCTACATTGTCTACAAAAGTAGATTGGTGGCCCAGCCACACTCAGATTGTTAATTAGAATCTCTGTGGTTGATGTTGAGGCTTCTGAAGTATTCCCTGGGGGATTCTACTGTACAACAGCCTCTGGGAACTGCTAATCTAGTCTCTGCATGCCATCCACGTAGTTTGCTTTCAACAATGTACCAGCTGCAAGTGTCCTCCCCTTGGCCTGCCCTCTAAGTTAAATGTTGACAATTTAATGCCAACTAATACCTTATCCTAACCAAAATGAAATGATATCATTTGCCTCAGTTATATAGACCCATAAGAGATACCTACAGCATCCTTACTTTAGAATCTGAGCCACTGCCTATATTCAGTGGCAGTCTAAAGCCCAAATACTGTCCTAAAACTCAGTTTCTAGTTTCATATAAAGATATCTTTATACATTGACTATTATTAATCTGGAGGTTTGTGAAATGTTGCAACTTTACACTCTAAGACCCTGTGGAAGGAAATCTTCACTTGCAAAGCCTCATAGTTTACCCCAAGTACATGGAAATGAGTCTTATTGCCCTTCTTCAATGCCCTGTAGTCTTACAAGAATTCACAGTACAAAGGGATCAAAAGATGTATTTTGAATTGTATCAATTCCTGGCTTATGTTGTTTGAGCAGATGAAAAGTAATCACAGTTGACCCTTGAAGAATGCAGGAGTTAAGGGCGCCAATCCTCTCTGCAATCGAAAAACATCCATGTATAATTTATAATTCACCCTCCAAATCCATGTTTCCTCCGTATTCACGTATCCTCAGTATCCACAGTTCAGCATCCGTGGATTCAGGCAACCACAGATCGTGTAGTGCTGTCATATGTACTGTAGAAAAAAATCTACCTATAAGTTGACCTATGCAGTGCAAACCCATGTTGTTCAAGGGTTGACGGTAATTAGTAAAGCAATTAAGCACCTTGAGAATAACCAATTGAAACATGCCCTGACTTTTTGTCTCCATTTACATAAACAAACAAACCCTGTATGGATCAAGGCTTATGAGTTACAGGTCCCATGAAGTTCCCATGTTGTAGGTATTTCAGATGGCCCATCCATTGATGATTTTCACAGCTCAGACAGGGGAAGTTGAAAGTCACTACCTACAGCATCTCACCTCATCTCGTTTCTACCCTTTAACTTCCCCTTAACGTTCGGGTCAGAACTTCTATTCTAGTGAGTGCAGATTTGTTCAGCCCAGATTGGGAGGGCATTGACAAAACCAAATAGTGATTGGGCTCTGTAAGGCCCTCACTAGAAGATTGGATATCCCAGCTGAGGGAACATGCAAACACTTCAGTTCCCTTAGGAAACCATATCAGCTCTTCCTCAGTGGGCAGTGGGAAGCGGTGCTCAAGCTGAGAAGGCCCCCTCATAGCCCTGTGCTTCTCAGACTGGACCGTGCACACAACTCACATGGGGATCTTACCAAATGCAGGTTCTAACCCTGTGGGACTGGGGTGAGCCTGAAGATGCTTCCTGGACATCTTGATGAAGTTAGCCACCTCTCTGAGTGGCCTGGGTCTAGAACAGAGCTTCTTAAAAGTGAGTTTGCAAAACAATCACTTGGAAAGCTCATTTCAACACAGGTTGCTGTTCCCCAGGGTCAGATTTCATAGATGGGGCCTGATGATTTGCATGGTAAAAGCTCCCAGGAGGGTCTGACTGCTGGTCACTGGACTACACCTTAGGTGGCAAGTCTCTAACTTCTGAGCCAACTTAGTTGAAGATGCCTCCACTGTCTCCATCGTAGCCTCCTCTTTGAAAAGAAACACCGGATGATTAGGGAGGTTGCTACTGAGTCTTCCCTTTAGAGAAAATTACACAGCAGATTTGGAAAGTGTCACTGAGTTTCTGTGATTTTTTGCTTTGACAGTATGCTACTTTGACTAAAAACTAAGAAGCATGCTTCTGGAACAAAATCTAGAGATAAGATTGAGTTGAAGAAACAACAACTCTGCTTGAAGTGGTGCTGACTGGAAAACAACAGAACTAGTTATTTTAGGAGGACGAATCTATGTGTATAGAAAAAGGCTAGAAGTGCAGATAGCAAAGTGTTGTCAGCTCTCAATATCGGTAATGGAATATGGGGTGATGTTGACTTTTTGCTTTATGCTTTTTTGCTTTACCTTTTTCTACACAGGGCATTTAAATATTGCTTTCATAACCTTAAAATTTTTTCCAAATGTTTTTAAAGGTAAAAGCAAGATATGTGCTCTGTAAATTCACATACTTTTCAGTTAAGTTTTGTTCTGTCTGTGTCTCTATACATTTGGGGAGTTTTTTGTTTGTTTTTTTCTGTAGAGAGTAATTTTTAATTTCATTTTTTTATTGTTTTTATTTTTTATACAATTTTTAAAGGTTACTTTCCATTTACAGTGATTGCAAAATATTGGCTGTATGCCCCGTGTTGTACAACACATCCTTGAGGCTATCTTACACCCAGTAGTTTGTACCTCCCACTCCCCCACCCCATATTGCCCTCCCCCCTCCCCACTGGTAATCACTGGTTTGTTCTCTATGTCTGTGAGTTGGCTTCTTTTGTGTTATTCTATATGTTTGCTTTTTAACAGGAAAGGGATTATTTTGTCTGTGAGAGTCCTAGTGATTAAGGGTGAGGCCCAGCCCTTTACCTGGAAAATGGACGCCACCTGCATGATGAAAATAAGTTTAAGGAATCCCAGAGGAGAGGGTGAAAATTCCCAGGACAGAGTTAGGGGCAGCTGCCATTCCTCACTCCTTTCCCCTCGAACCATCCAGCACAAGCCCCCAAGAGTTCCTCAAAGGACCTTTTCTTAGAAGGGCTGAAATAAGCTTTAAGTTAATTTAGACAGAATTGGAAAATATTGAAAAATGAGAGAACAATAACCATTACAGCCTCCTGGGGATGTGCAGAAGCTGCCCATTTGGACACTGGAACCGAACTGATACTGTGGGCTGGTTCCCCTGCATCCAGGCCACGTTTGCCCACTCAGGACAACCGACCAGAGGGAAGACACCCAGTATAGTAGGAATGATACCCTGTGTCACCATGGAGCAGTGTGTGAGCTCAACGTGTGTTGGGGAATGATCTAGAAACACTCATCCTGGGGCTTGAAGACACACCTCGTGGGGCGTTACGTAGACTATTAACGTATGTGCTTATATTCAGCAATTCAAAAACAAAAAACCTAAGTCAGTTTTTTCTGATTTTGTTAATCTGGAAACAATCAAAGAAGTTGATATGTATTTAACTCCTGGCACAACTTTCCAACTAAATTCTAGGGTTCTACTGACACCTTCTGGCATTTCATCTATTTTATGTTAAAAACAAAACAAAATGCTTAACATATTTCCCACAGTCTTTTGGCCTTATTATGCCAGGTGTACATTAAGATAACAGACAGAAGGAAAGGTCTGATGGGAAGGAGACATTTGGACGAGCCCTGAATACAAATTTCCCAGACACAAAGGGCAGAGGCCAGCTGCTCAGTGACCTTGGACAAGGCTGTGGACCTCACTTTCAACATCACCAAGAGGAGAAGCTTCAGGACCCGCCCCATGCCCTTTAGGGCTTGTGGGGATTCGGGGGCCTTTCTACTAACTAAAGCATAAGCCGAGTCACTGGTGTGATGACCTTAAAGGTCACACTCAAGGACTGTTCCATCACAATAAACAAACAAATTATTTTCCACATTGTATTTTCAAAAGATGGATGAATGTTGTTGAAGCCCCCTCAAAGCCTGATATCTCTGTAATTGATTTTAGAAACAACTAAATCAGAATGATCAGAAAGAACCAGCAAACAGTCTCAGAAATGATCCACTTTTTTGCCCCAGGAAACCATGGACTTTGTTTTGTGTTTTGGAACACGTAACAAGGCTTCAGTGCTGCCCAGTTCATGCCAACGAAATTATTTGTGCTTTTTCTGTCCCTTCTTGGGAAACTCTGTGTGGGCCTGTGGTTTGTTTGGCCAATCACAGGATATTTGATTGTCCCCAGGGAGTTAGAGTACCTTTTTTTTTTTTTTTTTTTTTTTTGGTACGAGGGCCTCTCACCGTTGTGGCCCCTCCCGTTGCGGAGCACAGACTCCGGACGCGCAGGCTCAGCGGCCATGGCTCACGGGCCCAGCTGCTCCGCGGCATGTGGGATCTTCCTAGACCGGGGCATGAACCTGTGTCCCCTGCATCGGCAGGAGGACTCTCAACCACTGCGCCACCAGGGAAGCCCTAGAGTCCCATATTTATCCTGACAGAGGAAGTGAGGTCTGATGAGGAAAGTAATTGAGGCATTTCTTCAAGGCTGCTATTTCATTTCTTCCTCCTCCCTCAGAACCCTGACTTCACCATCATGCTTGCTGAGGCTTTCAGTGCTATTTACAGTCCTCAGAAAATGGCCTTTTCTCTTTGTGAAAGGAAATTTTCCTCGTATCACTCCCAAGTCCCCCTTCAGAAGTCTGTTAGGTATGACTGGGGCTCAAAGAGGAAAGCACAAACCCGCTGGTAGACTCACATCCATTAGGGTGGCTACTATCAAAACGCAAGCAAAACAGAAAATAAGGGGTTTGGTGAGGCTGTGGAGAAATTGGAACCCTTGTGCACTATTAGTGAGATTGTAAAACGGTGCAAGTGCTGTGGAAAACAATATGGCGGCTCCTCAAAACTTAAAAATAAAATTGCCATACAATCCAGCAATTCCACTTCTGGGTATGTATCCAAAAGAATTGAAAGCAGACTCTTGAAGAGATACTGGAGCACCCATGTTCATAGCAGCATGAGTCATAATAGCAACACAAGGATCCATTGATAGATGAACAGATAAACCTAATGTGGCCCATACGCACAATGGAATATAATTCAGCCTTAAAAAGGAAGGAAATTCTGACACCTGCTACAACACAGATTAACCTTGAGGAGGACATTAAGTTAAATAAGCCAGTCACAAAGGACAAATACTGCATGATTCCACTTACATGAGGTACCTTGAGTAGTTAAATTCAGAAAAACAAAGTAGAATGACGGTTGTCATGGGCTGTGGGGAGAGGGAAATGAAGAGTGGTTGTTTAATGGGAACAAAGTTTCATTTCTGCAAGATGAAAAGAGTTCTGGAGATGGATGGTGGTGACGGTTGCACAACGATGTGACTGTTAGTTAATGCCACTGAACCGATCACTTAAAAATGGTTACAGTGATAAATTTTATGTTATATGTATTATATCACAATTAAAATTAAAACCACACACACATATAGAACCCAGGCATCACCTCTGTCCCTCGCAAGTGACTTAATCCCTTGGCCATGTTAAAGCTGGTAATACTATGCAATGCTGTCCAATGGAACCTTCGGTGATGACAGAAATTGTTCTTTATTTGCACCGTCCGATATGTCAGGTGCTATGCCCATGTTGGGTTTGAGCACTTGAAGTGTGATGAGTGCGACAGATGCACTGAATTTTATTTTTATTAGGTTTAAATTTAATTAATTTAATTTAATGAATCTTTATTCAGTTTAATTTAGCCACATGCGGCTAGTGGCTGCCATGCTGGACAGGGCAGGAAGACTGTACGTCTACATTACTGTCTATTCCAAAATATTTTCCCTTCCTCAGCATAGAGCTACAGCAGTCATACAAAAAACCTAAGAAGGTAAGGTGCTGGCTTGTGTGTGGGCCCCAGTTCTGTTTGAACCCCCAGTATCAATTTGCTTCAAAGCATTTTGCCAAGAGTGTGACTCTCATTTTTAGCAATTTGGTATGGCATTCACTGGCATCGGTTATTGGACCCAAGGGCAAAGTGGGCCTTAATTCACGCGCCAGCCTTTTCTAGTAAAATGCCCTTTGGAAACCCAAATTCCTTTACTGCCACGCACAGTCTTCTTCACTTTTCCTTGTAAATCCATGGAGTGATGTTATGAACTAAAACCGAGGTCCAAGTCCTTATACAGAAATCATGCAAGCACATTGCTCTTTGCTCTGGGTACCCTGGCATCGACGCCTGTTTTACTTTTTAAGGCTTTGCTGGAAGACACAGACAGGTAAGATAAGTAACAAATTCTTACATTGAAATAGTATCACACAATAAAATGGATGAACCTCGAATGCCTTCATCCTCTATAATGAGAGTAGCTAAGTATGCCATCACGTATTGTATAATGTTGCTTGAGAAATAATTAATGTTGCCAGCAACTGAAAGGGGCTTATATTTAAACAGACTGCAAATAGAAGGCTTAACAAGTCAATCAGTGGGCAGCATTGCTTCGTGACAACCCAGTGTTTAATGACACTGTAGATGCCACATTTATCTTCCTGGAAAGAATGAAAGCTGTTTATTAAAGCATAAAATATGAGCGTGTGGAATGAGGATGGCTGAGTGGCAGGAAGGAGATAAAGAAGAGTTTATATTCTTCTTACACAAAATGGACACGAGCTGTCTAATAAAAAAACACCCAGTTTAGCTCTGGCAGATTTGCTCACCAAGAACACTCTTTTTCTTTCTCTTTCAGCAATGGGTCGAAGGCCTGAGATCCATCATACACAACTTCAGGGCCAACAATGTCAGTCCCATGACATGCCTCAAGAAACAGTGAGTTTTATTTGCATGATCCTTTGTTTTTGGCTGTTATCAAGCAAACAGTCAGATTAGGAGATGAAGGCTATGTATATGGACCAGCATCTTCCTTGCCTTCGCCTCTATGCTCCTGACCTTGGAGAAGATGTTGACCAATACGCATCTGTACTCTTCATGCCACCTGGCAGGGCATGTGTGATAAGCCCGCAGCCTGAAACCTATTTGAAAGGAATGGTTGATGGCAGAAAGATGCTGGGTTGTGGGCCCTGTCTTTTGTGTCCGGAGACTGAGTCTGCTGATAAATACCTCTGCATGCCTGGGGCCGTATTTGGGTGCTGATGTAGCTGGAGTCTCTGTTGCATGACACTGAGAAATGGGGAGTGTGGCCAAGACAAGCACTTTTGCAAAAGCACCGATGGCTCCAGTGGAAAAGGAGCCCTGGCCCCAGGGACTGTTTAGCACCCAATCAGGGATCCAAAGGTACGTTTGAAATTCAGAAAGCAGAACTTCCTTACTCCAGCTCTGCATTCAAAATTCAGAGAGGACCTGCTTGACATGGTAGGTTTTAACCCTACAAAGTTATTCTTTCCAGGTGACAGGAAAGTTACTCAAGTAGAAATTCTAGCCAAGGCCCAAATCAGCCTGTTTGAAAAGCAGTGATCCATGGAGGAGTGGGGCCACCTGTTATCACAGGGCCCTTGGCAGGCAGTCATGAGGTGCAGGAGAGAACCACACTGAGAATCTGCAGGGATAAGCCGGCATCTCTTAGCCAGGCCCAGGTCCAGCACCAAGGGTGGGATTCCCTGGACTTCCGGGCGATGGGAGGAGAGATCAGTCCTTCGGGCATTTTGCTTTTTACTTCTGGTCCCTCTGGCAGGTGCTTTAACAGCATGGACTCTGTGCTGTAAATCCCAGGTTGGCCACTTCGTTGCTGGGTCAGTCTTGGCAAATTCTTAACCTTGTGCCTCTCCGTCCTCATCTGTGAATGGAGGTGATAAGATTCCACGCAGAGGAAATAAGGTCATGGGCAGCACCTAACCCGGTGCCTGGTTCCCCATCCCTCCTCGTTCAGTATTAGTTATTTTGATTTTGACATCATCCCTCCAGTGTTTTTCCCATTGTCTTATCAGAGGGGAATTATTTAGTCTTGTACATTCCTATTTTTTGTTGAGCTGCTTCTTGTCCTCTGCAGTTGCTGCATCATGTTTTCTTAAAAATAAAGAGCAGGGCTTCCCTGGTGGTGCAGTGGTTGAGAGTCCACCTGCCGATGCAGGGAGCACGGGTTCGTGCTCCGGTCTGGGAAGATCCCACATGCCGCGGAGCGGCTGAGCCCGTGAGCCATGGCCGCTGAGCCTGCGTGTCCGGAGCCTGTGCTCTGCAACGGGAGAGGCCACAACAGTGAGAGGCCCGCGTACCGAAAAAAAATAAAATAATAATAATAAAAAATAAAGAGCCACCCAACAGATACTTTGAAGTTATAGAACCTCAGACTTTTGGCATGCCCACTTATGCCTGAGTGACCCAAGTCCTTGTATCTGGACACCAGATCTTATCTGCCTTCATTGGTGTCCTGCCCAGATCCCTTTCTGTTGCTGGTGTTCACCCATCCGCCAGCTGCTGGGAGGGTTAGGTCACTGAGGGCTCACACCTGCCTGCTTCTCCAGAGAATTGCCCTCTGCCTACCAGGAGTCACTGAGCCTGAGAGATCACAGTCCTCCATTGGCGTCTCTGCGGGATTGCTTCCAGGAACCCTGCTGACACCAGAATCCAGCGATGCGAGTCCCTAAGAGTTGACCCTTCGTGTCCACGGAAACAGAACCCGTGGATAAGGAGGGCTGACCCTAGACTCCTCCCTTCTTCTGGAAGGAAGCCCACAGCCAATGACAGGCTGAGACAGTATACAAGAGGCCAGCCCCCTCGCCACCAAGCCTGGTGCAAATCACACTCCAGAGCTCCCTGTGGCGTCAGGACAAAGCTCCAGCTGAGAGCACAGCTTTGCATAACTTCCTCCCTGCTTGTCTGCTTCCCTCACTCCTATGGTCCTGAAACCATCCCCTTAAAAGTAGTCATGTGTGCTTCTAGGAAGCTTGACTTAAGACAGAAACTTTACCAAATCATCATGTTCTGCAGATTGTTAGAATGTTATTAACTGGAAACAGTGAGAATGGGAGTCAGTGGCTAAGAATAGTCCAAGCACCAAAGGACAAATATATATTCTGGGTCTCCATGTGTCATGAACACCTGGGGAAAGCAAGGCATTTTTCACCATCAGTTTGAGTTGATGAACTTCTCTGACTGTTACAAATTAAGGGTCCAGATCCCTTTATGGAGCTGGTGTCCACCCATCCACCAGTTGCTGTGAGGATTAGGTCACTAAGGGCTCACACCTGCCTGCTTCTCCATCTTTACTTCGCTACACTTAGAGCAGGAGCTGGGGCTGGGGTGGAGGGGGTCCCCACTGTCCTCAAGACTAGGCTAGCTGGTGTTACCATGCACTTGCATTTCTTACCCCCTTAGTAGATTATCAAAGAACAACAATCAAGGACGAAACCAATCACCAAATAAGTGCCTACAATTTGCTTTGCTCATGCAAATTCCCAATTTTCTCATTCATCTAGGATTGCCAGATAAAATATGGGACTCTCAGTGAAATTTGAATTTCAGATAAGTAACAAATAATTTTTTAGTATAAGTACGTCCTATGCAATATTTGGAACATACTTGTAGTAAAAATGTATTTGTTGTTTATCTGAAATTCAGATCTAACAGAGTCCTATATTTTTGTTTGCTAAATCTGACAACAGTAAATTCATCTCACAGTGTGTAATTGTCTCTGGTTTTCCAAATAAATGTTCTGTGTTTGAATGAACTTTCTTTTAAAGTTCTTAACCAGATTGAAGCTATTTCTCCCGAGAAACATTAAAACAGTTGTTACTGTTGTTTTCCAGCTGGATGAAATTGGCATTTATGACCAACACAAATGGGAAAATTCCAGTTAGGAGGTAAGTCAGTTATTCTTGTCTGCTCTGCACAGCCTGGGTCAGCCCTTGTGATACCAGCCCACAGAGAGAGCCACCCACAAGGACTTGTTAATTTCTTTAACTAAAGATATTTCTGGAAGCTTAGTTTGAATCACATCATCAAGTGCTATGTTCAGTTTGTAAAAATCACTTATGGACGTAAAGTTGCATTTTTCCTCGGAACGGGTAGCGTTAACTCTGATAAATTAAAGAACATCTGAAAATGTAGCAGTATTTTTTAATCTTAAGCTAAGTGGGTTTTCAGGATTCAGGTATCTTTCACCTACTTGCCCTGAACAACCTTTAACTAAAATTAAAGAAGTTTATATTGTGCACCTACAGAGGAAGTGTATGGACGTGTCTTAGGAAGTGTGATGCCTCTAGACAGTGCATCTCATTCTGGGCTTTGCTGGTCCTGTCGCTTCCCTCCTTACCCTGCCCAAGGTAACAGAGACAAGGGAGAAAATGGAAGGAAAGCCTGGGTAGAGTCAAGAATGAAGAGAAGATGAACCAGAAACGGCCTTCACACCTGTGCTTCAGTACTTAAGCTGATGTGTTTCACCCTCTGAGGATTTCTCACGCTCCCCTTTTTTCTGCCTCTCCACTCCTTCCGGCGTTAGGGTCATGGTCTGTGGGTCCAGTTGGAAGCTCTTGCGACAATAGTGTTGGGAATTCTTTACCCAGCTCCCCAAGTATTTATTTTTGTTGGTGTTTGTGTAAGCATTTCATGAAAATTCCAGAAGCTGAACTGGGTCCCAGAGCATCTGCTGCCCACATGAAGCCAGGGGTATATTAGGATTCAGGAACCTGAATTAAACATGAGTTCCCCAGATACCGACCCACTCTTATAGAATTCTCCTGACTTGCATTCAAGTTGACCTCTTCCTGGACACTTTAGCAAAGAAGCCAACGACAAATAACAGACAAAACCCAGAACTACTGGGTGGAGTCATGTCTTAGAACCGCTCTATCTTTCAGAGATGAGGTCGACAGGTCACCAGCTGCACAGCATTTGAGGGAATGCACTGGAGCCGAGACCCACAGATTACACTCAGCCATTTCTGCCTCTCCTTTCCCTCTGTCTCTGCCTAGACTTGAAGCTTCAATTCTGCATCCCTCTGAGAGTATCTCCATACTCCCTGAATGTCATTCTTTTCACATTTGTCAGAACTATCCTAGAGGTCATCATTTTCCTTAACTCCATGTATTGTAACATTCATGGACTAAGATATCCATGTGACACAACTGATGTATCAATGGGCAAATGAAAAGCATACACATCATAAAGAAGACCGTGGCAGTATTCTTTTTATTTAACCTTTTATTGAGGGCTTCCAGGGTTATTGACCTCATGCACCTGTTGTGGTCTTTACAAATCTATATGTAGGATTCTCTGCTTTTTATTTAATAGCTTACTAGCAAGTCAATTTTGCATTTACTTTAGAAGTTTAAAAAAAGCCCCACTAGCCCCCTTGACTGATGGTTGTTGGCAAAGGCACTTTATACTGATCCTTATTTTATTTAAAACCCTTTGCTCTGTTGAGAATAGCAGGACAATTATTTTAATGTATCTCAGCATCCTACAGCTATTACCAAATATATAGTGCATTTTAATTTAAAAATCAGTATTGAAGTAATAAGTCCAAACTTAGCACAGATAGCAGTGTGAAGACCAGAAATGTAGGTTGGATCAGTTTTTACATAAATTGCTCTCCTGATTTTTCTCCCAAGATAAGTTTCAGGAAATGGACAAAATAGAAACACATAGATTGTAATCAAAGCACTCCTAATGAGCAGTTCTGGTGTCATCTGTACACATCCTATGAATCAAGCCATTGTTATACAAGCTTGGAAGCCTTCGCTGATTCCAAAGATCTTTGTACAGCATGTTCACATACAAAATTATTACCCCGTAGAAATAGCCTAGATATTTTGTCTTCTTCTTTAGCTTTCTCTGACGTGAACTTTTTGGTGCCTGACAGCATTAACAGGTGTTTGACACAAGACATCTGTGATCCGGGGGCAGTTTGTCAGAGTTGATGGAAAATTGATACCAAGCCAGCAAAAAGCGGATAAATCTTTGTGTGGATGAGCTGCCAAGGGCGAGATGGAAATTGTTCTGAATGTTTTAATGGATATGAAGAGTAAACACTTTAAAATGTCATTTCATCACTATCATTCTGGAGTTTTTAAAATGGAAACTATTAGTGTATTGTGTGTGTAATATTAGAGGGGATCTGGCTTCAGGGTCATTAGATCAGCTTGAGAGTGGCCCCTCCTTGTGAGCTGTAACCAAAATTTAATGTCCAGGAAGCTGCAGGAAGGATAAGGGAAGAAAGTCTTTACCTCCCTCTTCTCTTTTCTTTCCTTGTACATCATCTTATGCAGTCTGCCTTTCTCCCAAACTTACAAACTCACACTTAGTTTGCCTATCCACTCAGACCAAAGCTTTGAAGGTCACTCTTTTGATCACTCTTTTTTCTTTTTTCTTTTTTTTTTGCCATTTCCCATTCCTTGTAACACGGAGTTGGAACCAACAGCTATGAGTAGAAGGAGTCCCAAAGGAGAAGATGTATTAAGAGGGCTAAGACCTCAGGGGTGGTCATAGCAGCCCAGCTCCCTCATAATCCATCCACATCCTGAAAGCCCAGACTGCCTACGACGAGGGTCTGGTTCTGCAGGGGGCTTCATTTCATGAACACTCTTTGACTGTTTCAGAAAATGGTATTAAAACCATTGGATAGATTGTAGACCCTTTGAGGGCAGAGTGAGACTCCCTGAGTTTCTAGGGTCATTGCTGTCTTGGTTGCCTGTAAGGTCTGCTGGAACAGGGAATTTAATCAGATGGACTGGGTACCATTTAAGGGTATTTGCTTTTCTAGCATTTCCTTTCAGGTAGGTACTGTGTTTTGCTTCAAGAGAAACTCTGAGCACCTGTAGCTACGAAGCACTAAGCTGTACTCTTTGGGGCTGTGTATAAAGGGTTGAATAAATTGCAATCCCTTATACACACTCTACATGCCCATGAAACGCCTTCGATGGTGTCTGAAATGCCCCCAGCCTGTGATAAGTGTGTTTATTTTTCTCAGGACCCTGGTTAAATGCTGGGTCATCAATGCAACTGGAAACTCAGAGAATTCACCTTTGCACCACAACCCACTTGCCCCTAAGCCGAATCCATTTTGAGGCCCAAGAATGACTCTGAAAGCTGCCTGGAGAGAAGGCAATAAAGGAGCCCCGTCCCCCCTCCTCCCTACCTCCAGGGAAACGGTCTCTTCCACTTCCTTGCTCCTATTTTCTCTTAGAATGAGGGGAGCAAATCTGTGTTGAGGTTGCCCAGCCCAAGCCCCCTCGTGAAAAGATGGGCCTGAGAACGAGCTTTTCGGACCATCATACCGCCTCTTGCCTTTATTTATTTATTTATTTTGGCCCCTCGGCAGGTGGGATCTTAGTGCCCTTACCAGGGATCAAAGCCATGCCCCCTGCAGTGGAAGCATGGAGTCCTAACGATTGGACTGCCAGAGAAGTCCCACCTCTTGCCTTTATTATCTTCTGTCATGTCTCTGGGCTCTGACTTTGCCCTCACTGATATATTCCCATGTGGATTTCCCTCCTTCCTACCCCTGGGCACCCTATTTTCTCCTTCTCTCAGTTTCTCTATCTCCCACAGATGCTTGGACAGACTACTCCCAAAAGATGTCCTTGTTCTGCTTCCTATTTCTTGGCATTTCCCCAAGCCCCAGCGAAGATTCTACTCCTATGAACTCTCCCTTTCCTCCCCACTCCACCCCCTCCCCAACACCAGGTTGTTTCACCAGAAAGGCTCAGGCCCTACACCTGCTACATTCATGACCATGTTCATCAGTTTTCATCTCCTTTATGAGGCCTGTTGAAACCTAACAGAAGCTTGAGTTAGCTGAGATTCCCCTGAGATTGCTAGGCAGAGAGTTTCCTCCTGGTTACAGGTGCCAGACATCCCAAATCCTGCTGGAACCTGCAGCTCTCACATTAACACATACATACTCTATTTCAAAAAAAGACACACTGAATAGCCACTTTCCCCTATTATAAAGAGCAGATAAAGTGCTTCTCAACTCAGTCCAATGTATGAAAATTACATGAACTCTAGAGAAGTGGGAAAATGTGGGCATAGCACCCTTGACCCTAGAAACTGGTTTACTTAATGTCATACGTATATGCTGTACCATGTCTGCAGATTTGTTAAAGAGAATTCATAGGCCTCTCTATATTTGAATACAACTGTCTCAAACATTCTTAAAACTGTACTTCTTGAAGTATTCTTAGACCACGTATGAAACAATAAAGCTTTGAATAAACACATAGCAATTCGTTTACCTACAGCTAGTTCTTCCCAATCTCTTCTGGGAAGTTGTACTCTGCATTTGAAGTGGTGCTTTCTCCCACTCATCAAGATTAAACGGCGGTCACTGCTTACATTGGGAACTTGCCTTCCACTTAACGCGAACGGTGGAGTGCACGACAAAGTTGGGCATGGGAGGTGCTGTTACAGATCCTCCTGTACTCACAGGGAAGGCAGTCCAAAGCCAAGCTTCACAGATGAAAGTAAGCTCTGTCTTCCAGCGGAGACTGGACTTCTGATTTAGACTTTAAGTTATTATGGTGATAAATCACCTGGGCCTCCATTCGGGGAGTGAATGAAGGCTCTTCGGGTGGCCGAGACATGGCTCAGAGTCAAGTATATTCCAGGGTCCAAGTCCTCTCCTCAATAGTGTTTGTTCTGAGTGTCACCAATTCATTTATCAGGAGTCTCTCTCTACTTTTATCATCATCAGGAAATATGCTCCTTAAGGTTTTATCCATCTTACTAGCATTGATGAACACGGTACTGATTCAAAGGCACCACCATTATTCAAAAATACTGTGTCTCGGGGGAATGCCAAGATTCTGCTGAAACATTGAATAATTGTTCCCCTGCCTCCCCTCTCCCTGACACCTGTCACTTTCATAATAAAGTCCCCAATCCTTGAGGCAGCTGACATGTCAGAATAGCTAAAGGGTGCTTAGCTCAAAAAAAAAAAAATATATATATATATATATATATATATATATATATGTCTGATAATGCATGTCAGCTGTAGTATGAACCCAGGTAAGGGCAATCACAGGCACATGCTGTGTGCTAAGGGACCTCCTTCCTTTCCCCAAGTCAAGATATTGTCACCATGATGTTTTATTCTAGACATGCTGTTCCATCTGCCACATTCCTTTTTCCTAAGAAAGCAGTTTGATAGGATCGGAATTTATTATTATGATTGTCCAGTGGTCTGTATCCCTGGTGCATCTTACATTCACAAGTAGCCAGAGAGACCACCTGTCTTAGAATCAAGTCACCACACTGGCATAGCCAGCTCTGGTAACCAGAGAGACATTGCAGGAGCTAGTTTGGGAAGTGAAAAATACCTAAAAATGAAAAGTAATTTTATTTTCCTTTTTCTTCTCCCCTATCCCACCATCCCTAGTTTTAATGGGCTCTTTGCATCAGAGAAAACAGAATTAATAGTAACTTTATTTCTTTTTCTTTTCTGCCCTAGTATTACCAGAACCTTTGCATCAGGGAAGACAGAAAAGGTGATCTTTCAAGCACTCAAGGAGCTAGGTCTTCCCAGTGGAAAGGTATTCATTAATCTAATAATGTTTCTAAAACCACTTTGTGTATTTATGTTCTCATGTAATAAACAAGATTGTATTAAACTGATTCAGTTAGATTCAGAATTAGATTCAGTCACACATAGTACAGTCAATTTTTCCTTTATTCTCTTTCCTTCTATCCTTCCTTCCTTTTGTTTTCTGGGCATTTTAACCTAAACGTTTTAGTATTCAAATAGTGTACTTCCAAATGTTGTTGTCAACTTCATTAAGAAAAAGAAATGATAGCCAGGCTGCTCTTTCACACAGCTTATGGGAAACTTATTTTACAGAAATCCATCAACATTGCCTGGACCATGTACAATGTCAGCATGAAAAATGGCTCATAAATTCACTTCTTCAGGATGGCTGTGCGATATTTTATGAAGCACCTCTCCCCAAACATACCATTTGTGTTTGTGGCCCTTTGGATTTAAAATAATTGCAATTAACGTGTTAACTGCAAGAAAGATTTAAGCCTGTTGCTGCCTTAACAAATCCGATTTGAAATATGAAGTTCTGTATGAAGAGTAAACTCTTATAGCATCCCCTTCATGTGGTCTTGTGAAAATTCACGAAATAAGCATAAGAAAACATTGGGCTTGATATCATCATCCTTTAGGCAGGCACTTGCTTTGCTCCTTCAAGGAGAGAAGGAAAAAATGTTTCTTTGTATTTGTTCTATGGAGTGTCTCCCAGAGCAAGCCCAGCTGTGGCCGGTGTTTGAACATGCAAACCATGGATGAATGGTAACTAGAAATGCTCATTTTCATGTGCCACGTTCTAGAGGCCTGGCCAATGGCTGGACCTCCTGACCTCTATCAGCAAGAATCAGAGATGAAGGCCCTGGAATTCCAAGTGTCATCACTTTGCTTCATGAACCTGTTGATTCTGTAGATCCTGCAAGGAGAGAAAAATGTGCCCTGATTTGTGACATGCTTCTATTCTTTCCAGAATGATGAAATTGAACCTGCAGCATTTACTTATGAAAAGTTCTATGAACTGACACAAAAGATTTGTCCTCGGACAGATATAGAGGATCTTTTTAAAAAAATGTAAGTTCCATTTATGAGAAAGTGTCACATCAATGTTATCCTTGTATTTTTAGATTTCAAAAACATTTTTGTCCTAATATTTTCAAATAGTATGTTGATAGCATCTAGGAATATCTAGTCAGGGTTACATTTTCACCCCTTAGTTTATTTGGTGTAAAAGTTTGCTCTGATTTTTTGAGAAACTTTTACGTAAGTTACTTGTAGCACCTGGAACTTCCCCCCTCCCCTCCCTGCATTGGCTTTACTAACTACCTACAATGTTAACTTGCTCCTTTAGGTATTAACCTGTTATGTGAACTAACAAGATTCGATTTGGAATGTTATTATGTTGTTGAAAAGTCCATTCATTCCAATTATTTCAAATGGATGACTTACATGTTGTTTTTATAATAATGCCTGTGGATAATGCAAAAGAGGGATTGCAGACATTTTCTGTAAGCTAGTGGGAATGATTTCTTTCCTTTGTTGTTGTTGTTGGGTTATTTTTTTTTCCCCCTTACAAACAGTCTCTGGCCATTTTAAGAGTTCACCACTACTTCAGGGTTAGAAAATAAGTGTAGAATTATCATCAACAAATGTCAACAT
Organism: Lagenorhynchus albirostris; assembly: GCF_949774975.1. Taxonomy (NCBI): domain Eukaryota; kingdom Metazoa; phylum Chordata; class Mammalia; order Artiodactyla; family Delphinidae; genus Lagenorhynchus; species Lagenorhynchus albirostris. The sequence goes on from NC_083109.1 coordinate 36,648,474, forward strand.
GTAAATCGTACCTCCTGTAGCATCATATACCAAAACTTACTTTTTCTAATAAATTTCTTTTCAGCAATGGAGACAAAACTGATTATTTAACGGTAGACCAATTAGTGAGCTTTCTAAATGAAGTAAGCTTTTTCATACATTAACTCCATCAGTCTGTGTGCAGTGGCTTGCCCTCCTCCAGCATCCTCATTGCATGCCTGCATCCTACACCTTCATTCGCTTTGCTTCTGACCTGCTGATCTTTCCATGATGGCTTTACCAGGTGCAAAAATCAGCTGCTGCCTTCGTGTGTCCATGCACTTCCTCATTGGCTTTGCACACTGCTTTTTTGCTGGTTTCTTGCTGTGATGTGTAGCTCCGGTTCTGTGTGTGCGTGTGAATTTGATAATATATTCATTTAATTAAATGTGTCTATGTTTTTGCAAGGTGATATTTAAGGTACTTATTTTTTTCTATTTACTTATAAGAAATAGAAAGAGAATGGATTGAGTTTACCACACTATAGTTGGATTCTCCATTGCTAACTTTTCCTCATACCTTTGCATGGACTAGAAAAGCTTTATTTTTGTCTTTTAATGGATTGCATGTAAGAAAAATATGTAGGTTCGAATAGAATATTTGGACAACAAGCACAACATGGAGTTCCTGGGTGAAAATATAGTGCATATTAGGCCAATGAGATGGCAGGTTAAATTTTTCCTTTTTATTTTTATAACAAGCTCAGAGCTAATTTTAGAACATGATTCACTTAACAACCAAAACTGATTGACAAAATTTGCTTAAGCCCAAGAGAAAGATATTTCAGAACACATAAAGGTTGCAGTTTTTATTACACCTAAAATTAACTTCTTTTTTCCTCTGCACGTTCAAAAAAGTGTTTTCTCTTCAGTGAAACCCATTGAAGCTCTTGTTAATCCAAAAAGGGAAACTCACTTTTTGTCTAACAAACACATTAATACTAAGAAGACTTTAAGTGAGGAATGGACAGTATATTTTTGTTTCAAAACAATTGATGTTAGCCATTATACCTTATAAAGAGAAAATGTTAGGAAAGGCAGTATCATGCCAGATATGAGGTATTGCCTCAAGAAAAAAACACAGGTAGGCTGTGATTTGCCAGTATGCAGACACAGATCACATCTTTGCCAAAGGGCTTCTCTTTTCTTTCCCTGTCAGGGCTCAGTAGCTCCCAATTTGTAGGGTTGCACTTGAGAAGCTATGGTAAACAGAGCCTAGAAGCACCGATGCAGGAGATAAAAGTTCCCCCATATAGCAGGGCAGATGCCTCCACTTTTAAATAATCCTTTCAGCACATTGCAATATTTATTTTACTTGAAAACATTTCAAGTTTTTCACTCCACTAGTTTTTGGTCATGCGAATACTATGTTCATAATCTTTACCCAGATATTATCCACATTCTTACGCCACCGTTGCTTGGAAGTTAAGTTGCCTTGCTTTGCCTCCTTAACCCTTTCCCCATCTTCTGCTTCTTTTAAAAAATGTATTGTGTTATCTCCCTCAGCTTCTTCATGTACTTTGGGTCATTGGTCACCTTACGTTTTGGTGAGACGAGCAAAAATCTTGCTTTCTACTAAAGAGGGAAGACGCTTTAGTGGAGAGAAGATGTACCACCTCATCAGTTCGCCTAGAAAAAGGCCTCTTGGGTGCTCTGGGATGAAGCTGGTACCCAGCCATCTATTAAACATGACAGAGACTTAATATGCATTCTACTGTTCAAATGAGGAAACAGTTCTGAAGTCCTCAGAATAGGTGCTGCATTCATGGGTGCTTATCTCACGCCTTTCCTTTTATGGGTGGTTTCTGTAGACCTAGCCGATAACTATTCTTGTTCTTATGAGTCTTGGACAAAAAATTTAATTTTTAAAAGGTATGATCACCCACACTTTCTGGCTCTGACATCCAAATTCTTTCGCAAAATACTTACTCTTTGGTAAGCTTTTATCTATCACTATTACACTGGCCAATAGTGTTCATTTACTTATGTTTCCTTCTGTTTGGCTTCTCATTAACAGTAAGGTGGCACCTTTAATTTGGGGGGGGTGGGACTCATGGAATCAGTGTGATTCTAGACTTCTTTAGGTCACAGAAACTACAAGACAGTCCAGGAAAGTATACAGCCTTTATTTTTAATCAAAGTGTCTGCCCTGAATCTCTTCCTTTTCTGTCCTAGTGAACTCAGCTGGAAGAACTAGACAGAAATCTGAATGTCTCCTTGAAGAAGGCTGTCAAACTTAGAGAACGTTCTGCCACCGCCTTGCACCCTCCCTTTTGAGTCCTACCATTGTCCCTCTCATTGCTCCAAAGTCGAAAGCACCCCTTGGGCAGAGCACCGTCAAAACCCATAATGAAAGGAGACAGAGTTCACTCAGGAAGGGAGCAGGCATTGGAATGTAAGGGTCTCTGACTTGAAAAGCTTAGACCTAAACATTTTCAAAATGCCTTAGCCACATAGTCTCAAAAAGCTGGAATTCAACATTGTATTAGAAGACCTGGATCATACAATTAGACAAGAAAAAATAAATGAATCCCAGGAACACAAAAGGACAAGGCCCTATTCATTATTTGTAGATGATGATTATGTAACCTGAATATCAAAAGCTATCAACTGAAAAACCCTTTGAACAGATAGAGAGTTCAACAAGGTAACCAAATAAGTGATCAACAAAGAAAAATCAATACACACACATATACTAGCATTCATCAATTAGAATAGGTAACAGGAAAAAAATGCCATTTATATTAGCAAAAGCCATGCTGCCACCCACCACCTTCCAGCTTGTAAATCCCTTTATTCCTTATATGAAATTTTCTGTTCAGTGTACTAACGTGTATCTCCAGGAATTTGGAAGGTGAGGAGAGACTATCATTTACTGCCTTGGTCGCCGTGTAGGGGTTTGTACCACCTGCTCTCTACCCATGCCATCACCACTTACTAGCTTTTCACTAGTAGCTTTAGGTCTGCTCCTCATTTGCTTCTCCGTATGTCCGTGTTCATTGCTCCCCAGAGTGTGATCTGGGGACCAGCAGCCTCGGCATCACCAGGGAGCTTGTTAGAAATGCAGAATCTCAGGTCCCACCCAGAACTGCTGAGTTGGAATCTGCATTTAACATTATCTCCAGGTGATTTGTCTGCACATTAGAGTTTGTGAAGTGCTGGATTCCTCCTTGGAATGCTTAGTGTGAATGGAAAGAATGTGAGAGCAGCATAAACCTATTATTCTCCATAATGAATTTAGTCATGGAAATCCTCCACTCGGATCTAAAATTTTGCCACAGCTATGTCTCTTGGTCCCATCCAGTGGGTTGAGGGAAACTTTCTTTGCCTATATTATGGAAATAGCAAACTGGAGTCCAGGAGAGCTGGTGGGGGCCGTCAGTATGAGCTGGCGCATGGTTGGATACTGCCACCAACTCAGTTCTCTACGTATCAGGGCTAATTAAAGCTTCTTGGCTTCAGGTAGTTTCACCTCTCTTTCCCTGTTCCTAATGAGAAGCTAAATTGATTTTAGTTTTGCCTTCATTCTCCATATGACTTCTTACAAAGACGACAGCAACTGAGGGCGGGCAGAATTGAGAGATGCGTGAAGAGCTGGAGAAAGAGATCAAATTAAGAAAGAGAGGCAGAGATTTTAGATAACCGCAACAATCAAGAATTAGCTTTATTTTCTTGTTGCTGGTAATCTTTCCGCCTGCCTCACATATGCCATAGGATCACATTAGCGCTAAACCTGATTTGTTATTTTATTTTGCAGTTGAAAGAATGTAATAAAGGGCTCAAGATTGCTTTCCATTTACAATATCTTTATTCTTTTTTTTAAGGATTTTTTTTTTAATTTTATATATTTATTTATTTATTTATTATTTTTGGCTGTGTTGGGTCTTCGTTTCTGTGCGAGGGCTTTCTCTAGTTGCGGCAAGCGGGGGCGACTCTTCATCGCGGTGCACGGGCCTCTCACTATCGTGGCCTCTCCTGTTGTGGAACACAGGCTCCAGACACGCAGGCTCAGTATTTGTGGCTCACGGGCCTAGTTGCTCCGCAGCATGTGGGATCTTCCCAGACCAGGGCTCGAACCCGTGTCCCCTGCATTAGCAGGCAGATTCTCATCCACTGCGCCATCAGGGAAGCCCTCCATTTACAATATCTTTATTCTGTAATGCATGAGCAAAGAGAGAGATGGAAGTATTTGGTGCTATAAACCTTACCAATTATTCCCTTATCTTTTTATATCTCTTTTGAATATTATTTATATCAACATCTCTCTCCCAGTGCTGCTTGGATTGAAGCCAGTTGAAGTCTTTTCTCAATAAAAGTAAGGACATAATAAAGGAAGCGTGTTCATTATCTTCTTGTTCACTTGGGCACAGTTCCGTGAACTGTTTTCGGAAGCTGTTCAGTATCGTATTTTGCAAAGCCCTGGACATCACGGGGTGGATGCCCTCGGTACATTGCTACCCCAAATTCCAACTGAAAACCCATGGTCTCTCCCTCAGAGCTGTGAAGCATTTGCCCCACTGTCCTTATGTCCATGTGGAAATCCTCTGCAACCTTATTACTCTGAGATTATGTGGAAATGATCTTTCTCCTCTTTGCTTTCTCATATAAAATTATATTTTTGTGACTCAATACAAGTTTTACCATTTTTTCCTTGCCTTTGGGTTATCCAGATTACACTGTGCTTCCTTTTTGAAACGTGAACATTTTCAGGAAAGTAAAAGGTTAAGGTATCTGGTGGAGCAGATGTAAAGACAAGTGAAATTTCATATTGTCTTCTCTTAATGCTTATTTGCTGCAAATGTAGAATAGGGGATCATGATATATCCATTTTATGTACTCAGTTTTCCTGGCTATTGCTTCTGATAGGGAGATGTTCTTCTAGTGAATATCATGCCCTCTGATAAATTTTGATGGGGGTTAATTGGGAGGACACCTCAAACATTTAGCATTCTTCTATCCTTTGCAGAACTTAGGTACTTTTTTTTGACGGATATGCAAATATATTGAAATGCAAACCTTTACATATTAGAGTAGTGCTTCTTAAATTTGAGCACATCAGAATCACCTGAGAAGCTTGTAAAAATACAGATTCATGGGTTCTACCCCAGAGAGTCAGGTTTGGTAAATTTGGAGTGGGGCCCAAGAATGTGCATTTCTAACAAGCTCCCAGGTGAGGATGATGCCACTGCTGCCATCCACAGGCCACACTACAGGGGGCACCAGGTTAGAACCCACATACCTCTGTACATAAAAAGCACCTAAGAATACCTGGATTCCCTCTCTTCCTTTCCCAACTTTGCCTCTTTCTTCTTTTAGCTGAGTCTCTTCTTTCTCTCACTTTTAAATTCATATGGATTTGCCCCATGATCTCCATGAGTCCAGAACACTTACCAAAAGCATACCTTTAAATTAAAAGACTTAATTATAATAAGGAAGAAAACCTTATTAGTATAGTGGCCAACCATGAACATAACTGCAGTGGGGTCTCAAAAGGCCCTTTTCCTGCCACATCCATCTTCTTCCATGGTATTATTTACAGAGACTGAAAAGGAAAGTGCCTAGAAAATGTACTGTTTGTTTGTTTGTTTTGAAAACAATGCTTTCTCACCAGAGAGCTCTGCTTGTCATTCCCTTGGGTAGGGGTTCTGGAGTTGCATGACAGCATCCATTCCCTAAACAAGATGTCTTGTAGCATGCCTTCACCTGCTTGGCGTTCCGTGGTCCACTGCACCATCTCTCTGCATACCCCAGGACTTTTCTTTGTGGTCTCAAGGCCTGTTGCTCATATAACAGTTTCTGCTCGAGCACACGCATGGATGTGAGCTTTTGTGAGCTGTAATTTCTTAGATTCCAACAGAAGCATGCTTCATTGGGATAAATTGACAAAGAGATATTGATTCCTTAGGAGTTAACACTCTTAACTCGGTGGGAGGTGGGAGCATCAGAGCAGGCTAGGCCACAAGTGCTTTAGGAAATTACATCAAGTGTTCTGTTGGCCAAAGGCATTCATTCTGTGTGCCCCACTCTTCAAATGATCATTTCAAAACAAATGGGGAAGGGAGATCCATATGAACTTTTAACAATTGTTTCTTCAATACTTTTTCAATAGTGCTTTTCAAAGTCTGTGCATATATTTGGGTAAAGAATTGTTGCCGGTTTCCTACGTGCTGACCAAGTTTTGCTCACATCTGCTTATATGCCATTATTCCATTGAAGTTTCCTTTATTTATTTATCTGATGGATGACCAGGGATGCAGTGTTTGGTCCTCTAATCTACCACAAACAATAAGGAAGTTTAATAGACCCACTACCTCTAGGTACAGAAAGATAGTCAGATAGACACACACACACGATTGTAGCTGAGTCAGTAAGTTGGACTTTTTTCATCACTGCTGTAAAGTTAGGATGACAGAACTGCAGAAATAGCTTTGCTCCTGGTGCCTCATATAACATAGCACCAGGAGCCTATAGGTGCTGATTTGAAAAGAATGACATCACCAACCTCCAAATTATTTATGTACTTTCTGCCCAGAGAATTTCCTCGGGGCAAACCAAGTTAGATTTCATAGTGAAATAGAATTTCTGAACTACTGATATTTAAACACAAATTTTCATATTGTTTAGAGCTTGTAAATATCCCTGTGCTGATTAATTTTCAACTATTACAATGGATTCATTTTGATAAATATTGATTCAAGAGAATGAAGTTTACAGTTCCCAAGAAATCTTTTATTCATGTAGAAAGACATAATGAAAATAAAATGATATTTGCCTGTCTAACTTTAGGGTTTTGGAGGGGTTTTTTGTTATTGTTGTTTTTGGTTTGGCATTTAAATGGGTATGTTATATATTTGGGTTTTTTTTGAATTTTTGCTTTTGTTTATCCTTTTTTTTTTTAAAGATTTTTGATCTCACTTTTTATAAGCACTTATGCCAAATGTCTTGCCTGTGGTATGGCAATGCCATACCATTTTCTCTGTCCGTCAACTTTTGAAGAAAGAAAGTATCTTCTGTTTTCTCCCTCATCAGTTCAGTGAGGGGAACCAATAAAATACTACTACCAAATTTGGACGTTTCTGAAGTCTATTTTAGGAAGAAAGGCAGGAAAATAGTGAAATCTTCTCTTTGTAACTGTAAACATGATATTCTAGATATATCTTATATTAGAAATTACATACTTCAGTGATGTGTACTGGCCCAAGGGTGAATGTCAGCCTAAATGGAGTTATTTTCTCATCATAGCATCAACGAGATCCTCGATTGAATGAAATTTTATTCCCATTTTATGATACTAAAAGGGCAATGCAGATCATTGAGATGTATGAGCCTGATGAAGACTTGAAGAAAAAAGGTAAGAAAAGTGTAAACAGAGAGAATTTTTCTTTGTTTAAAAAAATCAAGGACATATGCAACTTTTAAAGTCCTTGAATTTTTAGTTAAAGGTATCTTTAAATGCTTTGGGGCTCTCTAGAGGCAAGGATTGATAACTGACTGACTTTTTTTTTTTCCTTGCTCTAAGTATAAATTTTACCTTACACCAAAATTTGTTCGTGCTGCCTGAAGTGTAATGATAAATTTATTATTAAACTATAGTGATATTTTCCCCATGTACTTTCTTATCTTTAGTATCGCATAGTGCTTAAATGTAAAAATGCCAATTATAGTCTCTGTTCACCATCTATGAAAACAATGGCATTTGCTATCAAAATTGACACCTTCTTCTCCCTTTAGTTTTGCAAGCTAACTAAATTTAATACGCGATTTAAAGAGTCTTTTTACTCATCATTTGACCTCTGGTATGGAAGATAAATGCAATTGACATGAAATTAAATAGGAATCAATTTAGCAAATTGTTGGGGTTTTTGAGCATTTGCCTCTTTCAATGAAACTTTGGAAACAATGTGTTGTTCATTCCAACATTTAACAAAGGAAAGGTATGGAGAGGAAAGTTAAGATTGGTTCTATAGCCATGAGAAACACCTGCAAAGGATGGGAGCGATGATGCTGATAGAGTATCTCCAGGGAGTGCCAGGAGATACCTGATCTGGAGTCTCTGGCCTTATGTCTTGGTGGAGAGTGAAGGGAGATCTAGGTTAAGTTCTTTCTGTCCCATCTGCCCATGAGTATCATGGCCTCAGTTTTCTCTTTAGAATAGAGGTTCTTTTTTTTTTGTACCTCAGTGAGTGTGGCTGAAAGATTTATACGTTCTCTGGACCCACATAGAACCCATTTACATGCACGCCTGGCCCACCATACCATGTGGCCTTACCCCTGATATTTTTCCAAGCCCAACAGAGTTTTCCCTTGGTTATAGTCATACATTTACACTTTTCTGCTAGGGTCTCAAATATCTATTTTCAGAAAGACTGCTTCATTACTTACCTCTTTATCAATATCCTGAGTATCATAATTAAGTCCACATGGCATGTGATTTAAGTGAAGGGAGGAGTGGCTTGGCAGAAAATCTAGTACTTTGCAGTGGTGGGAGGTGATGTGATTTTTGTTGCATCCCCTGTTGCTGTGTGACCTTGAGCAAGGAACTGTATTCCTAGACCTCAGTTTCCCTGCTTGTAAGATGGTGGCGTTCATGCAGTCATTCAGCTAGTATTTCTGTCGCCTGCTTTCAATCCTTATAGGCACAGCCAAGCACTGTGCTAGGTGCTGGGGATTCAAAATGAAATAAGGCGGTTGTGATCTACTGAAGGAGGAAGACCTATGACTCAGTAGTGCCTTGGTGGTGTGATAAATGTTATGATAGAGGTGTGTCTTATTATGTATAAGTTCCTCCCAGGTCCTAAAAGTCTATGAAATTACCACTGACACATCTAAAAAGCATAGCTTCACCATTTCACATATGACAGAAATGTTAAAGTCTGTCATTATCAAGTATGGGTGAGAATGTGGTGCCAAAGGCATTCTTATCAACTATGCTGAGTGTGTAAATGGGTACAAACAACCACCTTGATGAATATTTTGTCAATAATAAAGTGGAAAATATGCCTCTCCTACAGCCCAGCCTCTTTACTTCCAAGTATGTACCCTAGAGAATGTCCCATGTCTTTCCCGAGTCTGGTGTCAGAGTGGCCCTGCTCAGTCCTCAGATCTCTGCTCCTTCTATCCTCACTCCTTGAATGAGCTCATCCAAGCCAATGGCTTTAAGTTTCTTCTATACACACATGACTTTCAGATTAAACTCTCCACTCCTAATCTGTCTCTTAAACTACAGACCTGTATAGTAGACCTCTCCATTTGGATGCTGAGTGGACATTTCAAATATATATATATATATATATATATATATATATATATATATATATATATATATATATATATACACACACACACACACATAATATGCTTTGATTGTCCCCATCCACAGACCTGTCCCTTTCCCAGCCTAGAAAATGGTACCATGACTCACCCAGCTTTTCATACCAAAACTCTTGGAATCATCCTTGACTTGTTTATTCTTTCACATAATCTCTGATCCATCAACAAAACCTGCAAGATCTATCCTGAAAATAAATCACTTCTCACCGTCTCCACACTTACTGGACTATCAGATCCTACATCATCTCTCCCTAGATGAGGCCAGCTGACTTCTAACTAGTCTTCTCCTTTCCTCAATGCCCTACAATTTATGTACCACACAGCAGCCATAGTAAACCTTTTAAAATCAAATCTAATTATGTTCTTCCACTCTTCAAAATGCTCCAAAGACTTCCCAGCACACTCAGAATAAGATCCAAAGTACTTAGTGAAGACTAAAGTCCAACCGATGTAGATTTGGATTTGGATTCTTCATTTCTAGCTACTTTCCCGACTCCATCACATGGTCTCTGCACTTGCTGACCTTTCTGTCTAGGATGGGGCAGCCCCAGGGGTGCATGGGGCTTGCTCCCCATGCATGAATGTGACCTCGTCAGAAGGACTTTTGCTGGCCACATAGCAAACACAGCATCCTGGTCATTCTTGATTGCTTTCCTACCCTGCTTTCTGTTTCCTTCTAGCATTTTCATAACATTATATTTATTTTTTAATTTATTTGTTCTCTCACCCATAGTATATGAGTTTCATGAAGGTAGGGCTTGTCTGTTTCTTCTATCCTGCATCTATCACAGTGCCTGGGAAAGTATAAATGTATGTGTCCAAGGAGATAGACACACAAATTTTTACTGCAGTTCGTTTAGTTATAAATAGAATGACCTAAATATTCATCAACAGAATGATGGATAATGAATTGTGGTATATTCACATATGGACTACTTTACACTCTACACACTGCATCCTTCTACTATACATTACTCAGTGAAAAATAAATGAACAAGAGCCACTTATATTAACTAGATAAGTCACAAGAAAACAGAAAAAATGGCAAGCTGCAAATGTAAATAATGGGGTAACTTTTATATAAATTTTAAAATAGTCAAAACTACCTACTTTTTGGATAAATGCATATAAAGTTACAGAACCACTTTGGGAATGTTAAACACAAAAACTAGATTATTGGCTGTCTACCTAGGAATAAAAAGATGGAATTGAATGGAGTTGAGGTGGGGCACACAGGGTGCTTCATGGGCATCTGTAATTATGCATTTCTTTAAAAAATGTAAAGCAAATAAAGGAAAAGGTTAAGATCTAACAAGGCTGTGGTATAGCTGTTTATCCTGCTATTATCTGTACTTTTCTGTAAGCTTGAAACCAGCTTAACTAAATGCAAGAAGCTGAAGCTGTTGATGGTTGACAGGGTAGGAGAAGATGCAGAAATATTGACACCGGCCCTGCCCCATGTCACAAAGGTGTGACTGAAATGATGAGTGGTGGCTCTTGGGATCACGTTTCAATGACCACTGAATACTCATCTCACTGGCCCCATATCCTATTTTTTAGATGAAATAGGAAAATGGAATTATTTGAATCCAGAGAGGCCACTCATCCCTTCTCCAATCTGGCTCCTGGTGCTGCACTTTTGAACCTAGGGAACTGATTGTTTTGCCATCATGGATGTGAAAGCAGATGCCTCCTATTTGTGGAAAGCATTAGATTACTTATGCAATGCGGGTACTTCGTTCAAGTTCTGAAAGATGGAAGTTCTTGGGAAAGAGACTATGAAGAAGTTTTTACTCCTCCTGTTTAAGTTGCCTCAAATGTCATAAATAAAACATGAGATGTGTATCTTCAGAGCCATAAGTCTACCATGATATTCCTTTTCCCCCCAGGCCAAATATCAAGTGATGGGTTTTGCAGATACCTGATGTCAGATGAAAATGCCCCAGTCTTCCTAGATCGCCTAGAGCTTTACCAAGAAATGGACCACCCTCTGGCTCACTACTTCATCAGCTCTTCCCACAACACCTATCTCACTGGCAGACAGTTTGGTGGGAAGTCTTCAGTAGAAATGTACAGACAGGTCCTCCTGGCTGGTTGCAGGTCAGAAACTCAAGACACTGTTTCTTCTTTGGATTTGATGCTCTTCAATTGAATTTAGTTTTCTCTGAAAAATAGGAAGTAGCATTCAGAGTGAAAAGGACATTTGTCTTTCTCTTTAATGGATTACGATGGCCATTTAACCTTGAGAAAGGAAAATTGGTATCTGTTCCAGAAGGTCTAGAGTCCTCCTATGGGTCAAAAGATGTTTTTTTTTACTGTAAATTTAAAATATTCCCCCAACATTACCAAAAAGATAGCATATTTTAAGAAGTCATGCTAAGTTTCCTGTTGGTCATAGACACTTGCAAATTTAGCTTTACTTAATGTTCAAAGTTCTAAAATTTCATTCTCAGATCATAAAGATTATTTTAAATGGCTTTAATTTTACAGAAATTGGAAAATATTTAAGGTTTAAAATATGGTAAAAATGCAGAAAGTGAAAAATAAGAAATGTAGTTACATTATGATTGGTTTCTTGATTGTCGATGACCAATACTTAATTTTTCAACTCACTGTTTTCTGTGTGTATGGAAATATGTTAAAGGACTTTAACTACATCACTACATCTGTTTCTGAATGCTTAAATATGAGTCACTGAAACAATGAGAACATTTTAATTTATGGCCAAACTAACATCATCCCACCTACAAAATTTTTACAGTATTCTTTAACATCCTATAAAACCCAGTCCATATCTAAATTTTCCCAGTTGTGCTCAAATTGTCCTTTATTACAGCTTTGTCACAACGAGGATTTCACCCAGAACCTCACTGCTTGTTACATCTCTTTTCTCTCTTAATCTCCAACAGTCCCTTTTTGATGACACCAATCTGGTGCAATTTTAACCTGCATCCTCCAAAAAATAATCGCATTACTTCCTTCATTCCATTTTCTACTTCTATAGAAAACAAATTATTCTGATGTCTTTTCATTTGTACACACACTATTTTATTGTAAAGGTTTAATATTGGTAAATCACAATGTTCCTAGATGTGTTGAACTTGACTGTTGGGATGGAAAAGGTGAGGACCAAGAACCAATAATAACTCATGGAAAAGCAATGTGCACAGATATCCTTTTTAAGGTAAGTGTTTCTTTTTTTTTAATTGAAGTATAGTTGATTTACAATGTTGTATTCATTTCTGCTGTACAGCAAAGTGATCAGTTATACATATATATATACATATTCTTTTTCATATTCTTTTGCATTATGGTTTATTATAGGATATTAAATATAGTTCCCTATGCCATACAGTAGGACCTTGTTGTTTATTTTATATATAGTAGTTTATATCTGCTAGTTCTAACCTCCTAATTTATCCCTCCCCACCCCCTTTCCCCTTTGGTAACTTAGAAACAGACTCACAGACATAGAAAAACTGTTTCATAAATAAGTTCATTTGTGTCATATTTTAGATTCCACATATAAGTGATGTCATATGGTATTTGTCTTGCTCTTTCTGACCTACTTCATTCAGTATGATAATCTCTAGGTCCATCCATGTTGCTGCAAGTGGTGTGATTTCATTCTTTTTTATGGCTGAGTAGTATTCCATTGTGTATATATGTACCACATCTTCTTTATCCATTTCTCTGTCGATGGACATTTAGGTTGCTTCCATGTCTTGGTTATTGTTAATAGTGCTGCTATGAACATTGGGGTGTATGTATCTTTTTGAATTGGAATTTTTTCCAGATATATACCCAGGAGTGATATTGCTGGATAATATGGTAGCTCTATTTTTAGCTTTTTAAGGGACCTCCATACTGTTTTCCATAGTGACTGCACCAATTTACATTCCCAACCACAGTGTAGGAGGGTTCCAAGGTAAGTTTTAAAATTACCTCACCATTGCCTTTTTCAAACTATTGTGGAAACAGAGACAGAGCAGAGAAAACAAATTATTCATCTTCTCAAGCATCTCACCTTTATATTCCGTTCTTCCAGTTTTTCAGAAAAAGTCAAGAAAAATGTTTTCTCTACTTAATATTTCCTTCATGCTACTTTTTCTGCTTTCAAATGGTGACAGTGCCATATAATGAGATTTCTCCGGCAGAACCTCCCTTGTTCCACTTACTTTAAAAACAGTCTTTCATTTTCTTATCTATTTTTGTGCTTACTTACTTTGCATTTTTTCTGAAGGACTTTCAAAGTGGAATAAAAACATAAATAGAATACAGGAAATAAAATAGATTATAAATAGTGTCTATATGGGTAAGAAAGTAAGATAGTGAGATTAGAGTTTTATGAATGCTTGTCAAGAAATACTATAAACTTTCAAGCCATACCACAAATTGGGCTCCAGACTTTTTTGAATTCAGTGCAAGGAGAGAAACATGATAATTCACAGGATTTGTAAAATACATACAGAGTAGTTAGTCCAGAGAAGCACAGTTATTCCCCAGTACTGACACCAGATAGAAGTCGCCCCCTGTAAGATCCTCACAGAATGTAATCTACACTTTTATAAATTGGATTTCAGTCATGGCCTTTTGGTGATCTCTATGTACAATTTGAAGTTTGGTTTCTCAGCAAGTTCCTCAATATGCTCCAGTGATGTCCTGCCCAAAGACAAGTGAAAAAATAAAATTCTGTGGTTGGACAATATGTCAAGTACGTCAACCTCTGTCAGTTTCGTATAACTCAGGAGAGTTATTTCAGCCTCTGGATCAACGGTTCTCAACTCTGCCAACATGTGGAAAATCACTGGGGTTGTTTTGTTTTGTTTTTTAATAGATTTATTTATTTTATTTACTTATTTTTGGCTGCATTGGATCTTCGTTGCTACATGCAGGCTTTCTCTAGTTGCAGCGAGTGGGGGCTACTCTTTGTTGCGGTGCACAGGCTTCTCATTGTGGTGGCTTCTCTTGTTGCGGAGCACAAGCTCTAGGCACGTGGGCTTCAGTAGTTGTGGCTCACAGGCTCTAGAGCACAGGCTCAGTAGTTGCGGTGCATGGGCATAGCTGCTCTGTGGCATGTGGGATCTTCCCGCACCAGGGATTGAATCTGTGTCTCCTGCATTGGCAGGCAGATTCTTAACCACTGTGCCACCAGGGAAGTCCCACCGGGAGTATTTTTAAAAACAGACACCTAGACCCTAGACTCGTGACCCTCCATGCATATCACTTCTCTTAGCCAAGATGTTGGTGAGTTTTGAACATCAATCAATTCAAGTTTACATTTCCTGAGAAGTACCAAGAATATGTTCAAGTGGGAAGCCATGAGTTTGCATAGCCACCAAACTGACAGCAAGGGTTGACATCTTTTTTCATAGAATTAAGGAGCCTAATAGGGAAGCTGAAGCTCAAAAGGAAGTTCTTCCCTCTCAGCTTGGAGGTGAGCAAAGAAGAAACCATGGGCAGAGCCAAGATTCTCCTAAAGGAGTAATTCTAGGTCAACTCAAGTGGATAATCAAGGTCACTTGGGAAGTGACTCAAGGCATTTTTGCCTGAGAAGAAACTTCAAGCAAGAATAGCTAAAGGACCACCTGAGCCATAAGAATGCTCAGTAAAATACTCCAAGATTGTCTAGCCTAGGCCATTATTCTTTCCAATGGACTTCCCTAGATAGCTATTGTCAAATATTTTCCCAACTAACAGAATGATGGGATTTGCCCCATGGTTAACTACCAGGGTGATACAAAACAAGGGATATTGCAAATGTCACGTCAATTCACAGGAGTCTTCATTGAATTAATGAAATGTAGCCCAACTCTGGTGCAAAAAGGCAGAGGAAAGTCAATAGAAGCTTCTAACAGTCCTGAGGTTTTTACCAACACATTTCTCCTCGAGGCGAGAGGGGAAGGAGAGGGGTCTGCTGTGAAAATCTCTGTGCAGAAATCTCACCTGCTCCTCAGTGAGAAAGGTGCGCTCTGAACCCATCTTGGCAGATTATCAAGCAAGGAACTGCACTGCCATTTAGGTGAAATGTCTTGTCAGTTACTAGCACCCTAATTTTGGAGAAGTAAAAGTAGCTTTGAAAAAAAGTGTCATTAACCATGAACTGTGCCTGGGTCTAACCACAGGGGACTCAGTCTGTAGCAGTAAATGGGTTCTCCAGGTCTTAATTGCCAAAACTGACTTTCTGAAAAGCTCAAATTAATAGTCTCCAATTGGTTTCAGGTACCTTAATTTTTTTTCTCTCCTCTCTCATTAACACTCTTTATCTTTCAAGGATGTTATTCAAGCCATCAAGGAAACTGCATTTGTCACATCTGAATATCCTGTAATTCTCTCCTTTGAAAATCACTGCAGGTATAATGATTCATTCTACTCCAAGTCTCTAAGTGTTGTTTCCTAATCCCCATTCCCCACCCCTGCTCTACATCTTTTTGAATAACCGAATAGTTTCTTTTGTGAAGTGGTAAGTACACATAGTCTTATGGGGGGAAAAAAAAAAGAGAAGAAACTCAAACCACTACCTCTCAACACTTCCAAAAAAGAAAAGAAAAAAAAAAGTCATGTTAATGTGTTTTAGAAATGCTTCCTCTAAACAAAAGTTCAGAGAGCAGGACACCTTGCTCAATGTTCCATTGAGTTGGAAGACTTGGCAGTATGTTTGTAGTCAGACTGGATGAACTTGAAAGACACTTTTTACTCTGCTTACCAACTCTTAGTTTGGGGGAAGAATCGACTTCTTTTTAAACTACACCAGTTAACCCATTAGCATCAAGAGGACAATCAAACATTTTGCAGAGTGAGAGTTTTTAATCGCTAGGAATGGATGTTTCTTATTCTTATTCTGAACAGTTAATGGATGTTTGAATTTATAAATGTTGGTTCTTTCCCTCTAGCAAATATCAACAGTACAAGATGTCCAAATATTGCGAAGATCTATTTGGAGATCTCCTGTTGAAACAAGCACTTGAATCACATCCAGTATGTATTTTTAGCAAACCATATTTCTAACATGAATGGATTTGTTTTGAAATTCATTTCTGAAGGACCAAGTAGTTCTGGAGGACTAATGTTAAAGATCTTCATGTATATTTCAATTCATTGGTATGGGAAGCTTCCATTGTGCTTCAGAGGGGTGTGTAGAGAGAGGCACAAAGTAAACATCTGGCTCAGTTTTATTCAGAAGATCATGGGGTCTCTATGGCTTCTGAGACCTCTGTCCTAAAATTTCACAAAGTGCGCACTGGCCAGGAGTCTAGAGTTGGTGATCATTGTCAAGTTCAGTGACAGGTTAGAATCACCTGGGGGAACCGTGAAACATACCTCTGCCACAGCCCCACTCAGAGATTCTGAAATTGATTCGAGTTCAGCCAGATCCTGGTGTTTTTTAAGTGCTCTCCAGGTAAATCAAATGTGCAGCCAGGGTTCCGCACCCACGGGAGCCTGTTGCTATGGGAAGTTCCCTGGATCAAGTCACAAGCTGGAAGTTCAAGCTCCTAAGTCCAAAATAAACTCTTGGGCAATGTTATATGCACGATTTCGAGCTTCATTTTTACACCTACTAATTCCTTCATCAAACAAAGAATTTTTAACCTGTTCCCCATAGATAGGCTTTGTGGGGTCTGTGAACTCATTCTAACTGCATACAGTTTGCTGTTTTGTATACAGTCATTCCAGAGAGTTCATCAGATTTTTACCAGGATCCATAACCCCCAAGTGGTTAAGATCCACTCTCCCAAGATGTTGGGAGTAACAAGAAAGCTACTGGAGTGAAAGAAAGTATGAAACACTCTACAGTAGTGAAATATTTTGCCCCACTGTTGATGAGCAGCTGATAGGCCCAAACACGGTAGCCCGAAGCAGCGATAGAACATCGCCATGACTAAAGGGGGAAGGTGCTCCGTGCTACCTGGGAACACATCAGGTAATTTAACAGTGAGTTTTGCAGAAGTACATCTTTGGGAACTGAAAAAAGATATAGGAGGATATTTTCAGCCTGCTGAAGCTTTGGCTGCAGGGGCCCCATCCACATCCTGGCAGTGCTTCCTGCTTCCCTGCACACCGGCCTGATCTCCACCGCCAGCACCTGCGGCTGCTGCTGGGGGGACGCTCTGGTCCCTGGAGCTCTGCGCACACAGGAAAGTCAGGCCAGAAGTACCAGAGAATTACCAACCCCCGCCCCGTGTTCCCTCATTCCTCAGGCGGGATGACTCCGGGCACATGGTCCCCACTGTCCCCCCAAGTTCCCCAGTGGGATCATGCTCCCGTCCACAGTGACAACTTGCCTGATAGCACACCCTTCATGGCTGCCTGTCTTCTTTTTCTCACTTTCCTACTCCTCTGCTGGAGTTCCCTGGAGCTGCCCCCCAGATAAATTACTGGTACTTTCCTCTTTGTCTCAGACTGATTCTAAGGGAACCTAAACTAAGAAACATGCCTGCTTTATTTTATTTTATTTTTTACCTAGGCCCTTTGTTTGTTTTATTTTCTTTGTTAGACTAAGGTGCTGGCTTTTACGGAAAGATCTCTGCATTCTTTGTGATGTGCACATACATGAGAGATTATGGGAAGTATAGGCAATATAAATGAGATTAAGATCTGAACTACAGAACTTTCAGTCCTGGAAGGAGGGCACAGTATACAAATGTAAAACCGTAACTAAAACAGATGGCCTTTAGTGTGGTGAATATTTATTGCCAATATCCAGGTGCAGAAGAGATCACTTGGAGTGTACTGGTTACAGCAGGCTTCCCAAAAGGAGCAGAATTTCGGCAGAGGGTTTCATTTGAGTCAGGACTGACATAGGAAGGCACGGTGCCTTGCGTGTACAAATAGTATAAAAATTAGTTTGGAAAATGAGTGGACACGTGGAAGGGTAGGTGGGTATATAGATGGATGGTGGGGGGATGGGGAATGGATGCCTGGATACAACACAGTTCTGTGGATCAGAAGTAATCAAATAAAGGAACATCCCCTTTGCAGACATTAATCCAAGTCAATGAAACCATAGTAGAGGTCAGATTTCAGTAATTAGGACCACTTCCTTCTTAATTCTCTTATTGAACCCACAAAGCCACAATCCCAAGCATTGAAGATGGATCACCCTACTAAACAGACCAGCTTACTGTACAGCCCAACACTTGGGGGGGGCTCAGGAGCCTCTTGACTTTGCCTGGGAGGGCACCTCTGACCCCAGCTGACCCCATCACCTCTTGTACTTTACCAGGTACTTAAAGGCGGCAAGGTCTGGGGTTGAGCTGGACCCCTTTCCCCAAGACCACTGTAGGTCAGACCCCACTCCCTGGGGAAGGTGGAGTAGCTCTGCAAAGCTCTAGAGACCCTGTGGTTGCCAAATTTGCTGCCTTAGTGTAAGGCAAAGCTCAGGCTAGTTTGGGTTGCAGAATGAAAGGTAAAACTGTGCAGACTGCCATCTAGTGGATGTTGGTTGGCCTTCTGCTCATTCTGGGCTGGGAATGAGAAGGGAGAAGTACAACCCTGTCGTGAATTCAGCCTTTTCTCTTTGTCTCTAGCTGGAACCAGGCAGGCCTCTGCCATCCCCAAATGACCTCAAAAGAAAAATACTCATCAAAAATAAACGGCTGAAATCTGAGGTTGAAAAAAGTAAGTCAAATACACTCATCTATGGCAGAAGCATACGTATCTTGCATGTTGAGACAATTCAGCTATCTAGAATGAAATATACTTTAACACCACGGATTGGGGGGAAAGCAGGTCTAGTGGTGATGTTCTATATACTGTGCAGAGCAAAGTTGCCACATTTTTATTCAAGTTTAGGTTCCACATCAACCCCTTCCTGCAGTGGGAAAACATATTCATATATTCATAGATCAGAACTTGGAGGAGTCCCAAGGAAAGATGAGAAGAAAGCAAAAGAAGCATTTTAGAATTTGTCAGGTATAAGGAACTAGCACTTTATCATTTTATACACTCGAAAGCCTTCTTTAAAAGCTTCCCTTTGCACTTTTCCCTGTGATATATACATATCTAGGGATCCTAGGTAATACGCGAGTGTGAATGTGTTTGTGGTCCGGGGGTGGGGGGAGATGATTTTATCTAGACATTGCCCCCACTGTGTTTTCCCAGAACATTTTCTTTGAAAATATTTTCTTCCAACAAATCTCTTAGTTCAGTGAATGAATAGCCTCAAATATTGGTATGATTGCATTGTGGTTTTACCCTTGGTTATTCTAAATTAAAATTTTTTAACTATTTTAGCTCGTTTATTTTTATTGCAAAAGCAATAATGCTATAGGAAAATGAAAACAGCAAAGAAAAATATAATAAAATAGCGCTAAATTATATATTTTACACACATACACATGTATTAGAGACACATGTACACATGTACACTTTTAACATATACACGCATTTTTAACAAAACTGGGATCATGTTAAGTATACTGATTTTTAGTCATTTTTAATTCAACCAATGAAGTATACTCATATCCAGTAGGATATAAATCTACATACTAATTTTAATTCTTATGTATAAATTTTTTTTTGATTCTAGTGTATGAAACACTATACAGAATTTATTATGTGGCACATAGTGTAATTTAAACAGATCCAAGTTGATGGATTTTCATTGCTATGAGAACAACAATGGTAAACATGTTTGGCTGTTCATTTTGTACATTCATGCAGCCTTCTCCTTGGTACAATTAGAGTTGGTTGGCCAAAGCATGTACACATTTTATATCATATGTATCTTGTTATACTGACTTGCAGAAAAGTTGTACCAGTTTATACCCTCACTATAATATATGAAGAGTGCCTGTTTCCCAGCGATATTCTTTTTTTTTTTTTGGCTGCATTGGGTCTTCGGTGTTGCGCTCGGGCTTTCTCTAGTTGCGGCGAGCAGGGGCTACTCTTCATTGCAGTGCGTGGGCTTCTCATTGTGGTGGCTTCTCTTGTCGAGGAGCACAGGCTCTAGGTGCGTGGGCTTCAGTAGTTGCAGCACGTGGGCTCAGTAGTTGTGGCGCACGGGCCTAGCTGCTCCACGGCATGTGGGATCTTCCCGGACCAGGACTCAAACCCGTGTCCCCTGCATCGGCAGGCAGATTCCTAACCATGGCGCCACCAGAGAAGCCCCCCAACAATGTTCTTAATGCTGGCTGTTAGACATCTTTTATATGTGTTCACAACTAATAAAAGAAAAATATTTTTTCTTGAAGCTTTTTCAGTCTCTATGCTGTCACTTCACCATAACAGTCCATAAACCTTGCTCTGTGCCAGATGCTCCAAATTCTGGGCTTTTGTTATCAAGCTTCAAATCCTTCACAGGGACGGAGCTGTGACTTGTCAACCTGGTGACCAGGGTATGGGGCATTTCCCTCACGTTCCAATAGTGGCTCAGTGTGTATAGATAATAGGGTTGTTGTACTTGCCTTAAGGACTCAAGGCCACCAGGACTGGGGAGACAGTGGCCGTGGCTGAGCCTCGACAATAGGTTTCCCTTCCCTTTTCATTTCCTTCTCCATGTTGATCTTCAAGCCTATTTTATAAGTGATCCAACACCTGTCTCCATCTCCTTCTTGTTTATTTTTAATAACAGAACAGCTTGAAGCTTTGAAAAGTATGATGGAAGCAGGAGAATCCGCTGCCCCAGTGAACATCTTAGAGGATGACAATGAAGAGGAAATAGAAAGTGGTGAGTTGGATGTTTTAAATTTACACATCACAAAAAAATACTTTTTAAAATAAGAAAAACATGAATTTGTCTCAGTGGACCCTTTTATATAACACAACATTCTAATTCCTAACAGTCAGGTACATGTACCAACTTTAATCTTTTGTTATTTTGGGGTATTTTTCCAAATAGTTTGGCTTAGAATTTACCTGCACACTAGATTTTAGTAGCTTAGTCATCTCCTTTCCTGTTGTACATTCAGCTATTCAGCAGAAACTCACAGCCAGAGAATCCTTGAAGCACTTGCTGTAGAAGGCCGGACTCGGAATAAAAAGAACATTTCTGCAGTTCTTTCCCATAAACGAAACCTGAACATCAGTGCTGTTACTGATGACAGCAGTAAGGCGAGTTAAAAGGGAAGGAACCTGGATAGAGACCCTCAGTAAATGCTTGGTTTGTGTGCACTTATAGTGAACTAGAAACTCAAAGCCAGAATTAAACTTTCAAGTTCAAATTCCTTCAAATAACCAGCTCACCAGAATTGCCTGTATCTGTATTTACAGGTAGATATTTTTTGCAAAGGCAGCCTTGCTCAAAATATTTTAATATTTGTTATTAGCTTCTATTTTTACTTTGGCCATATAGCCACTACCATAATCTTTGGTTTTACATGGGTCATTTGAAAGATTTGGAATGTTTTTAGAAAATTATTTGTTCATTATGTATCATGAGAATTGATTAACAAAATGACATGAGAGTTGATTAACAGAATAGTTTGGACATACATTGAGTGTCTATTGGTTAGTGCCTTGAATTTAGATAGTGTCTTGGGGCTAAGTAATTTAGAAACATTTGTAGAAAGTCTGTTTTTCATATAAACATCTGAAATAGAAGAGTAGATTTTAGGAAAGTTTGACATTATAGGTAAAAACCTAAAAGCTGTGAGAATCAACGATTCGTATTCACAACCCCTTAATAAAGACTCCTGACTATGGAAGAGACTTTATGAATGATTTATGTTGCCTGGGAACATGACTTACTTCCATATGTTTTATACATCAGGGAGGGTCTGGGAGGCCAGAGATACCTGGCAGTATTTAATCAATGCCTGTTGTGGTTATCTATTACTGTGTAACAAACCACCCCAAAACACTTTATTATTATCTCTCCTAGTTCTGTGGGTCACCTGGACTCAGGTTGAGGGCTCTCCCTTTGGTTTCTCATGCGGTTGCCGGCAGATGACATCAGGGGCTAGAGTCATCTGAAGGTTCCACTGGGCCAGGTGTCTTGAGATGGCTCACTCGTGGCTGACGGTTGATGCTGGCTGGCTTTGGGGAGCTCAGCTGACACAAGCAACCCCATGTGGCCTCCCCAAGTGGTTTGGGCTTTTCACATCATGGTGGCCAAGATGTGGGACAGAGCGTCCTGAGAGCCAGTGCTCCAACAGGCAGAAAACAGAAGCTGCTACACTGTTTAAGAGCCGTGCTTGGAACTGGCACATCATCCCTTCCTCTATATTCTATTCATCCAAGCAGTCTTAGTTAGGGCCCACCCACATTCCAGGGGGTGGGTGAGAGGCAAGATCACGTTGTAGAAGAATCAGTGGGAAGCTGATATTATTGCGGCTGTCTTTGGAAAATACAGTCTGCCACATTGCTTATTATATTATTTCACAGTTTTTGCAAATAATAAACCCAAACCAGATTTAAGAATAAAATCTTGAAAGGAATATACTGAGTTGGCCAAGAAGTTCATTCAGGTTTTTCCATAACATCCTATGGAAATTTGGCCAACCCAGTATTTCAAAAGATCAATAAAATACTTCTAAAATTTGAAAGTCTGAATATTATATAAAAACTGTCCCTTAACTTAGGTTAAGTTTCATAGATGATAATCATACACATGTAAGGTGTTACTAGATACTCTAATCCAGTAAAATAAACTGAAGAATAATGGAATACATTAAGAAAAATCATAATAATAATAACTACGATTTTTGTACCAACTGTGGATTAGGTACTTTACATCAATTCCTCATCTAATCTTTATGCAGCTAAAGAAATAAGTATTATTATACTAATTTTTCAGATGAGGAAACTGAAGCTTAGAGTGGTAACATACGTTACATGCAATCCCACAGCTGGTGAGCAATGTTACTAAGATTCAATCCCAGAATTGCCTTGACTCCAGGGTCAAGACCTTCTGTACCTTACAATATTGTCCTTCTAATGTATAGGAATATAAAGCGAACATAAATATGCAAAATCATTGGTAAAATATTTTTCTTTATAAAAAGGAAAAAATATATAAATGATGTGAGTGAAAAATGTGAAGTTTCCTGAACACACACACATTAATCTAAAATGAGGGGTCAGCAGGATTCCACTTACTTGTCCTTAAGGGTACTTTCCCAACTTTTATGCAAATGCTAATTATTCCTATAGACAAAATAAATTTGCCTCTAGTGATTCCCATGTTATTCCAAAATGTTTGAGATAAAATTTTGATTGTTCTAACAGAAATATATGGGTTCATATGCACCTGAATTTCTCTCTAAGGCCATAGAGGTTTCTGCTATACCAGTTACATATGTGAGTCTCACGTTTCCTCAGTCATACTTGACTTCAGCTCTGGTCAGCCAGTTGGCTGTAATTACCCTGCTATCACAGTATGATCCTACTATACCTGAATGACTAGAGTCTCTCATTTAAATACTTCAACACAGCAGGCAAGAGGAAACCAAGCATAGTTCAAGAGGGCAGGCCTGCCTGGAGGCTGTAGAAAATAGAAAAGGCTCTCAGTCAGTGGAAGTGTGTGCCCAGTCATTAGGCTGGTTGTAGATTCAGACAAACAGTGGAGAATAGCAACATTGTGTGTGGTTGTGGGTGTGTCTATGCATACATACACACTCAGGAGATGCTAACCTTTAGTCATACAACCCTTTTAAAACAGTTACTAAGTCTCTCCCCCTTCTATGGGGTATACCCCTGGAAATTCAAGTAGTTTATATCTGGCTAAGCAGGTTAGACTAGATATAAAATTGAAATTCAGTAGTGATGGTGGGAGGTTTCAAAATCTTGGTTACAGACTGTAGGTCATGAAAACCCAGTGTCACATTAACAGCATTGGGCTAGAAGCCTGAGAAATCTAGGTCCCTATTCTAACTCTGTGACCTCAGACAATTCAAATCATATTTGTGAATCTATTTCCTTTAAATGAAGACACTGGACTAGATTCTTTTAAGACCTCTTTCAGCTTCTCAAATCCTTTTTTCTTGCCCAAGGCCTATATGACCTACTTAAAAAAAAAATCATCTGCCTCCAGAATACCCCCTCATCAGAATATCAGTTCCAGAAGAGGAGAGTGTCTGACTCGTTTCCCTTACCTTTATCCCTTCCCGGGAATAGCACTGTGCAAAAAGCAATCTAAAATTCTGAATCTAAGACACCGTCAGTTGAAAGGCACTACTATTTCATTGACTAAGAAAGAAAACTGCTTCCAGTGAATCGTAAAATGCCATCGATTAAAGGATACATTGCCATATTAGATATATTACAATGCAGGGAAAAAATGCACCTTAGAATCGGTGAAAGTTTTTCATTTACTCCTGTTCTTGAATTCTCTTTTCCACCTTTGAAACATACTTAGAACAAAAAATGTCTAATTCTTATGGGTCTGTTCACCTCCCTCAGAAATATTTTCACTGTTTGTTTTTTTTTTAATAGTAAAGGTCCCTCATGCCCAGTATAGTGACAGTGTGGATTTGTGTTGGCCTTGTCCTGTGGCCTGTGGGTGTCTCCTGATTCTGGCTAGTTTTTTGGCAAATTCCTGGGAGCCCCTGCAGGATGGGCATCATGGGAATACAGATCTCACACCAGCATGTGCCTAATTTTCCAACAGGCAATCCTTTTTCCACCTACAGCCTTGGGTGGATACTAGGGTTCTTATAATTTCCTGGACTGGTGGGCCGGGTGATGGCATCTGTGCCTCCCTATATAGCCAGGCCAGGCTCCTGGGTCACCAGCTTGACTTAGCACCCACTTCCTGCTCCCTTCCCACCATGAGCCCAATGAATGATTTCAGAGTCTTTTAAACCGCAGCCAGATTTGGCAAATGATTTAGGAGAGCAGTAAGTCCTTCCAAGCTCTATCTTTTTTATATCACACCACTCCCGGCCACAAGTTATTATGCCCATAAAATTCAAGTGGACATTTTTGACTCTTTTTCAGAATTATCAAATGTACTTTCCTTCTCTTGTATCTTTTTTTTTCTCTCTGGGTGTCATAGAGGATCAAAATACCCTGTTATGAGTCACAGTTCTTCCTGAGGTGTTTGAGGCTTTAATTTTTAAAGTTAGTATACTGGAAAGGAAGTAATCATTCACTTAAGAAAAATTTATTAAGCATCAATCATGTAAAAACCATGCTAACAATGATTTACTGTGTAACACAAGAACAATATCTGATATCTTGTAATAACCTATAATGGAAAATAATCAGAAAATATATATATATATATATATAAAACGAATCACTTTGCTATACACCAGAAACTAACACAATGTAAATCAGCTATATTCAATTTAAAAAGTCATGCTAGATTCAGGAGAAGTAACAAGATATGTTCCTTGACCTTGAGTAGGTAAGAGTTTAGTGAGAGTTTTATTTGAAAAAAAATTGCTTATTTAAATGTTCCCATTTTCATTTAGCTTCCTTCCTCTCTAGAAGTGCTTATATTTTACCCAAGATTATGGAGGAGGCCTGACCCCTTGGTGGTAAGTTGGCTTCATGGATTTTCCTTTTGTCTTTCACACAGCTGAGCAAGAGGAAGAAGCTCACCCTGAATACAAATATGGAAATGAAATTTCTGCAGACGACTTGGGTCACAAGGAAGCTATTGCCAATAGTGTTAAGAAGGTCAGAGTCTTGGTTCCCTTTCCTTTCATGACTTGCAAGAGGTAGCAGCTGTTAGTTATAGCATTTCAGAAATGTGAGAGCCACAAGAGAATAAGTAGGCTGTAATTCCCCTTCTCAATTGGGTGGCCACAATCAATACCCGAACTCGAGGCATGCACAATAGTAAGTTAGAAAGGACATTTAAGTGACTCATTAGTCATGCCCAGTGTTGACCCCTACCTCTTCGGCCCATGTCCTTCAGATGTTTTTATTTATTGCATTATTATATGTGAGCAGGGAGAAAACAGCAGCACCCCAGCAGCAAAGGTTAACCTATTCAAATCATCAGGAAAATGACCCCGATCACCCCAGCAAGCCCTCATTAGAAAACCAGTCCTACTCGTTGATATCTCGTCTCCCTCTTAATGTAGAATAAGCCTAAAAATATTTCCATCCATCCAACCTTTCAGCCAAAAAAATAGTAACTGTGAACCCACTATGTGCCAGGCACTTTCTAGGCCATAACAACCCAGAAGGGTCAAAACACACTTGGCTTCTGCCCTCATGGAGCTGATAGGCTGATGGGAGTTTATTGGAAGGGGGTGGGAAACAGACAACAAACAAGTAAACAGTCATTTATATGATTACAATTTGTGATAGGTGCTATTACAAAACTAAGAGTGAGTGCTCAGATGGAAAAAAAAGAGGCGGAGAGAATAAAACAAGGAAATGAGAACCCAAAGGGTAAAGAGGAACTGGCCATGCACAGGAATAGAGGTGTTGCTTTGCCCAGAGAGGGACCACAGCAGTAGCAACAACAAAGGCAGGGTGAACAGAGTGGGTTGAGTGAGAGGTGGAGTGAAACAAGATGAGATTAGACAGGCAGGTGGGAACTGGAGGATGAAGGATGTGACGGGGGGCATGGTGAGAAACTCAAATGTTAATTTAAGTGAAATGTGAAGCTACTGAAAAAGTTTAAAGAAACAGGGCAGTGTAGCCTCACATAATTACCTTTGTGTGTGGGGTAGTGATGTGTGTGTGTGTGTGTGTGTGTGTGTGTGCGTACACGCACTGAGAACATTTGAGATCTGCTCTCTTAGCACCTTTTGAGTATACAATACAGTCTTCCTAACTGTAGTCACCATGCTGTACATGAGAGCCCCGGAACTTATTCCTGTTATAACTGGAAGTTTGTACCCTTTGATCAACATCTCATTTCCCCCACCTGCTATCCCCTGGCAAAGTGGTTGATTTTTTTAATACTACTGAGTGATTGAGTAAGAAGATGCAAGAGTCATTGGCCTAGGAGTCATTGGAGACCTTGAAAAAAGGAGTCTCAGTGCGGAGGTTGGGACCCCTGTAGCAGATAGATGTGAGTGAAGAGACACTACACTTTTGGGCAGTTTTGCTATAAAGGGGAGCTGGTGGCTAAAGGGAACCCGAGGAGTCCAGGGAGTATTATTTTTAGGATGAATGAATCTGGAGTGATAAATGAATTCCTGGACGTGGGTGGGATTATGGTGATGTGAGGGTGTGGTCTTTGATGGGAGCAGTGATACTTGATCATTAAGACAGAGGATGAAGATGCGGGTAGGTGTATGCCTTGTGTGCTAAGAAAATGGAAGCAAATTTGTCTGCCGAACAAAGCCAAGGGAATACTGCCATTACCCCTACCTTCTCCAATATAGAGAATTGCAGCTACTTTCAGACTAATAGATGCCTACTAAGACTCAGTGCTTACCTTTATGCTGCCTTTATCAACACAAGACATGAGTGTTGAATAGCTGAAGAGTGACCCTTTACATACCACAGGAGGTGGCCACATCGATTATTTCCCAAGCCCCATCACTAAATCATGTACTAAATTACCATAAGGAAGCATCAAAATAGGCAAAGACTATCAACAAAGAAGGGAGATAAGCATTAAGATGAGCTTTTATGGTGTGAAAGAGAGCTATGCCATGATATCTTCTCAGTTCTCACTTTATCTATGCCTTTATATTACCAGTAATTTCCCATCTTAACAAATAAATAGAATAACAAGTGTACATTAATTTATTTAAATATCTACATATGTATGGCTAGTAAATTTGGAATTTTGCCCTTTAGAGAGGTAAATTATTTTTATCTTTCTCTAATTTAGGCTTCAGATGACCTTGAACATGAAAACAACAAAAAGGTAAAAAAATAATTTCATTGTACATTTTGTTTTCATTATAAGACACAGTACATGGGCCTCTAACATTGAGCATTTTGTACTAAGTGTTGTTACTCTATCTTCCCCCACCCATTGCCCCATGAAATATCAGACTGTTTATAGGTATTATAGGTATAATATTTACATGCTCAATGCATCTACATATGAGTCTTCAAAAGAAAGAATTAATCACAGTGATGAAATGATTATATCCTGATAAAATCACAAAACAGAGCACAGGCAAGTAAGATGATTTTCCTAAAAATAAGTGTTTAGTGCAATTAGGCAATTTCGTAGTTGGAATTTGAGATTTCATTCCTAGAATAAGAGTACATAATCATCAACACACTGAATTTTAAAATAAAAATGACCTATAGGTCAACAAATTCATATTATAGTAAAATGGGAAGAGGATCTTGTTCTGACTATATTGACATTCTGAAAAATTGTCAGTTCACGTTGTACACATTCTAGGAGTTTTATCTAACATTATTCGGTGTTGATTTTATTGTAAGGAAAGTAAAGTTACATTTTTAGTTTCTTTTATCCTCTTCACGGCTCATGATATCAAAGTGGTCTTTTTTAGTAAATGTATGTGGTTTATTATAGTAGTGAGATGCAAAAATTTACCTTGTCATTTGATTCCCACACTTCAGAGCTTCAGAAAATACTATCTTGTTGTGTATGGGGTCTTATCTTATTTGGAGTAAAACCCTATCTTCTTACTGTCTAAATATTGTTTGGAATAATTCTGGTTAAGTCTGATCCCGGTCTTCGCCCAAGATATTTGTGAAATTCTCTCCTACTAGAAATTCGTAAGGTATTGGGGTCAACAAAGGACAGGTTGACCTGTGATCACTGATATTTATTAGCTGAGTAGCTGTGACCAAGTTATTTTAATCTTTAAGGACTCAGTCTTCTCATGTGGTCAGTGGGTCAGACTCTAATCCTTGCTACACATGATGACTGACAGTAACGAGGTTGTCATGCAGGGACTCAGGCCAGTACCTAGCTTATGGTACGGTGTACACACAAGAAAGGAATTAGACATGCCTCTGCCCTTATTTGTGGAGTCAGGACATATGAAAAATTTATTTTTAAAAAAATCCCAAGTTACATTCTTTGATTATTTATCTCAGACTTTTACTGGTGCAATCAGTTTGATGATCTAGAATGTTAAGTTATCAGATAAACAAATGGCCTATTTTTTTAACCAATGAATTGATTCATGTGAGTCAGCAGTTCATTCCTCAGTATCAATCTCAACTAAATGTAGATTGCTTTTGAAGGCGTTATTTTTGTTGTTGATTTTGTTGCTTTTGTTCTGATTTACTACAAAACGAACTACAATAAGTTGTTTCTCTTTGCCTCTATGCAAAACAATGCAGTAATAGGTCCTATATAGTGGGTTCTCACATTAGTTTAAGAATAAGCATTTTTTTTTAATACCGTAAACCATTTATGTATGTGGCTTGGTTTCCGAAGCAGTGTTAAACAAAGGGTGGTTCCCCAGACCACCCATATCATTAGCACTTGGGAACTAGTTAGAAATGCCAATTATTGGACCTCACCCCAGACTCACTTTATCAGAAACTCTGAGAGTGGGTCCCCGGAATCTGTGATTTAACAAGCCTAGATTTACACTAAAATTGAAGGACCACCGTTTTTGACGTTATGCCACAATTTGTGAAATCATGAATGATAATACCTGCTATACATATTTCATAGCATTGCTCTGAACTTCAGTATAGTTTCCAGAATAAAGTCCTTTGAAAATCTAAAAAGTGTCCCCCAAATGTAAGGTAAACTTCATATTTTACTATTATCTCCATTTGCATTATTTGGAGCTACAGTGGACATTCACTTTTAAAGTTATCCTTTAGTTAGGATAACTGAGAAGAAAGAAGTCTTTATCTTTCGATCTGTGTGTGTGCAAATTATCGCTAGTGAGGCAGTCTGAAGCGTAAATCTGAGAGTCCTGCTGAAGTCACTGACGTGCATGTTCCCTTTGTTGTGCTCGTAGGGCCTGGTAACTATAGAAGATGAGCAGGCGTGGATGGCATCTTATAAATATGTAGGCGCCACCACTAACATCCATCCATATTTGTCCACAATGATCAACTATGCACAGCCCGTAAAGTTTCAAGGTTTCCATGTGGCTGAAGGTAATACCGAAGGCTAAATGCTATTGCCTTTTTTGTCTGCTTTTCTTACGTTATGCTGTGAGCTGTGATCTGACTTGCTGCCATTTTCTTTTCTGGGCACGTGGACTGTTCCATCTCACCTTATTTTCATTGCGTAGACCATGTAGTGACACGTCCTTGGCATGTGGGGGCCTTGTGTTGTCGTTCCCGACATCGTCCACAAGGTGGCTCTGACAGACTATGGATTTGGTAGCAATCCAAGAGGTTAGCCTCTTGCATTAGATATACTTTTTTATAAGACTGCTTTCTGTCGAAAGCTGGTCTCCAAAAACGTATCAAGTATTTTCAGACTTTTCATAATTATTTCTGGACTGGAGAAGCTATCATCCTCATTGGAAATACATATTTCAGGGGTGGCTATGAATGGCAATTGGTATACACATAATTGGTTTAATGACTCCAAACTTAATTCATCACACTTTCCTTAAGTCAGCCATCTCCAGCCACAGGATGTTAATGAAATTAGGAGCTACTGATATAGTAAGGAAGCCTCTGCCTCCAAGGCCTCATGATTCAGGGCGTAATTATATTTATCGCTTGTCTTTCAGTGAGGGTTTGATGGCAGGGTTTCTAAGTGCATCTTTGCTTTCCTTTACAGAACGCAATATTCATTATAACATGTCTTCTTTTAATGAGTCAGTTGGTCTAGGCTACTTGAAGACACATGCGATTGAATTTGTGAAGTATCCTTATGTATTAAGTGGAATAAGTGGTTGGTGAACTTTGGGTTTGGCAGGAATCTCTAAAATAGAAAAATGGCTAATATATTATTGTGGTTGTAGAACTGATAAAATAATGTATGTGAAAGACCACAGCAGCCGGGAAAACCTGCCCAAATGTGGATTGTTTTTATAATCCACACGGTGAACTGTGGTTTTTCTCTTAAGCATCCTTTATACATGTGAAATTTGTTCTCTGTTGTCATATGTGTGTCATTTTTGGTCTAGATCTTCATTGTTTTAGCTCTTTGTCACTGCCGGAATACTCTTTTTGCCATTTTCCTTAATATGTTACACAGTTATAACAAACGGCAAATGAGTCGCATTTACCCCAAGGGAGGCCGAGTCGATTCCAGTAATTACATGCCTCAGATTTTCTGGAACGCTGGCTGCCAGATGGTTTCACTGAACTATCAAACCCCAGGTAGGAACTGATGTCCAGTGACCTCGAATTCCACGAGAACGCTTTGACAGGACGGTGTCAACAGTTGCCATCAGTTGGTTGTGGGCATTTTTTTCATGGAAGCAGACATATGGCAACACAATGTGTTGTTGGATTTATAGAATGGTGAGAAATTAAAAATGCAAACTAGAGCAATAAAACAATGGTAGAAGACAATAGATTTTGATTTCAATTGAATATCCTTTTGGAAATGCTATGACTAATCTGCTAAACATTGTCCCTTTTGCCAAAATATGTCTAATTTTTCTTCTTTTTGGATCAAACTTACCTTCTCGTCCAGAAGCAGAATGAAGTGAGAAGTATTTAAGCATCTTTGTACAGTAACTATGACTCATTTCTCCTTGGGAAAGTACCCTTCCCACTGTTAACATTCAGCAGGAGATCAGCAAAATAGTGGCATCTCACCATAAGAGTGCAGAATATTATAGAGTAGATTCTGCTAAAATGGTGTTTAAGGAGTTCTATACCCTTAGAGGTACTAATATATAACTTGTTCCTCCAAAGTGTATTCTGAGGCAAGTTTCCAGTATATAATCTTTTTTTTTTTTTCCCCTGCAAGGAGAGCAGTCAATTTTGTGAATGCATAAACAAAATTTGTCAAGTTTTCAAAGTTTGCTTAAGGGCCTAGGATTGCAATTAAAAATAGAAAAATAATAGGCTCTAGTTACTCACCTAAAGCAGGTGAGAAATATGCCACAAAACCTGTTCACTTTCTGTGGTTAATGCCACAGCATGGTCCTTAATATTGGTTAAGGAAAATACCAAAACACCTTTCTTGTTCTGTTCTTTGCTCTATGATAGTACCTCCCATGTTTCCCCATCTGGGGGGCATTTTCTTTTCAAGTCCATCCACCATATTTTGTGAATCTCAATCCACCTTGCTCCCTACGATCTGTACTGATCGAAAGGTCCTATGACTTGCATTCCCTTGGCATGAATGCGACCTGACTGTGTTTCCCACCCCTTGGTGATGCTGCCTCAGTGATCAGGAACTGGGTTCAGATTTCTGCTCAGCATCCCTATCAGTGCTCACTCTGCTAAACTGTGACCAGGTACCAGCACAGCCCTGGAGTGTTTCTAACAGAGACAAAGTACGATTAAAAGGCACTGCTGATTTTACTTACTTAAAAAGAGGTCAAGTTTTATTATTTGTTGTCAATGACTCTGTTATATGGATTAAATGATCCAAAGGCAGCTTATGATCTAGGTCAGCTTATGTTGTATTCTATAACGTTAGGTTTAATCACAGCACTTTGAGAAGAAAAAAAAAAAAATCCATCACCTGCCCATTTCTTTTGCTGATGAAAAGAAAGAACATTGCGTTTGCCTGCAAGAGAAAAACGATAAGCCATGCCCTGCCACTAGACCCCACTAGAAGAATTCTCCTGAAGTCACCTTAAGTCAATTTTTACATGCTTACCTAGTTTATTTTTTATTTTAATCGAGTTTTATATTCACATGACCCTACTGGGTATGTCCAGTGTACCCTTCCTCTGGGATGGTAAGGCACATCTCCTCTAACTATATATCAGCTTGGACATCTGTACTCTCAACACTAACTCAACAATCATATGAAGCATATATTGAATCCAAATTTTAAAGCATTGCCAACATGATCTCTATGAACACAGATTTTTTTGTTTAGTTTAAACACAAGGTCATTTCAACATGGAAGAGAGAGTTGTATGCCTTAAACAGACCCTTTAACCTTGTGGTGTTAAAAAAAGACCTTTCAGCCAGGGGTCAGTATCTGATTTCCATTGTTTGAAATCACGCCATCAAGATCTTCTTTGTCCGAGGAGATGAGATGCTAAATTATTTTTGTCTCTTAACAGATTTAGCGATGCAATTGAATCAGGGAAAATTTGAGTATAATGGATCGTGCGGGTAAGTAATGTGATTTAAACTGTAGTCACTGTGTTCCACACTCCATACTACAGCTGTAATGAAACCGTGTCATTTTTAATTAGGAGCTGCTGAATTTAAGCTGGGTTTGAGGGATGGGATAGAAACAAATGAAATCCCCAGGTAAATTACATCTGCAACGTACATTCTTCAAGGGACCCCTGTTTAACTAAGAAGATTTAAAAAAAAAAAAATAACGACTAGTTAAGGAGTTTATTATACACACTCTAGAGTTTAGTGCTCTCACTTTAAATTCAGTAGCGGAGGTTTTTATAGCTAGGACAGATAATGAATCTGCTCGTTTGGACATCAGCAGTAGACAAAGACATTAAATATGTGTATTTTACATATGACCTAGAGAGGAATGAAGTTGATTTAATATATAATGAAGTCCTAGGTGTCAAGTGGAATTTATTTCAGCTAGGAAGAAGGTTTGTCCTCCTTTGATAGACATGTTTTGTGTGTCTTGTAAATAGCAGTTACCAAAAAATAACACTATAAATGTTGTTCCAGTTACTTAAATAGAGCTCCCTAAAATCTGCAAACCAAGTAGTGAAATAAGAAATGTTCATTTCATTGAAACACTGAAAGGTTAAATGAAAATATGAAGTTAACATTCTATACATATGAAAAAACACTGTGTGACCATTTTTTTTCTCCATGCAAATGTCCCCAAGCAGCACTGCAGGTAAATAACCACGAACCACTGCCCAGAGACCTCTAGACTAATTCAACAGAGTACCGTCTCATCCTACCATGCTGCTGTCAGGATGTTCCTGGCCTCCCTGGTTGGATATTTAATTTCCATCACTAAAAACAGTCAAGATAAAATTTTCAGCATGTATGGTTTCAAAATGCCCACTCCCACCTCTTCCTGCCTGCCAGTTCACCTACACCCACGGGTGACAACCCTGTTACCCAAATCAGGGTATAGCAGCTTACAGGATATTTGCCTCTACTGTGTATTTTGAAAGAAATAAAAACTGTACACCTTTAACTAATACAGTGTTATATTTCAATTATATCTCAATAAAACCGGGGGAAAAGAAAATTATGGGTCAGAAGAAAACAGCTAAATACACATTTCAGAGTTTTTTTTTTTTTAAGCTACTTTGTTATTTAGCACAAAGCATTCAGAACCAGGAGATTGTGTAGGTAAATTGATGGGTGGACCCCCAGTGGAGTCTTAGGCAATGACACTGCAGGGGCAGCTGTGGCACAAGGGGTAAAAGCCCTTGGCTCCAGCCTGACCCGGGTTTGAGCCCTGGGTGCGCCACATGCTGTTGTTGCCCTGGACAGGTGTCTTAGACCCTAAACCCCAATTTCCTGCTGATAAAATGAAGCCAGTAATGCCTGCCACCCTGGGTTTGCTGTGACAGCTCAGAGGGTCTGGACTGAGTCTATGTGAAGTACTTCATGAACTGCAGATTTCTGTGAAAAAGTGAGGTTGCAAAAAAGCTTAAGCCCGTATGACCGATTACAGGCAGGAATCACACAAGATAAAATGAGTGGTCTGCTCACAACAGGCCTGTAAGGAGCCCAAGAGACAGCCCTCATGGTTCATACCTGGCGTGCTCACTCCCTGAACCTTCCTGTGGCTCACGGATGCCAAAGGAGCTTTTCCTTTCACCTCAGCCGTTTGATGGCTTATCCTGCCCTGACACGGGGAGGGGAGTTGTTTCCACGTCAAAGGGGTCCCACTGTTACTGAGCCAAACTTGGGTCTGCTCGCGCACACGCAGTAAAGTCAGTCTACTGACACCACGTTGTGGTGAAGGAAAGTGCAGCATTTATTGTAAGGCCCTATACAGGAAGAACGGGTGGCTAGTGCTCTAAAACTCCTGAACTCCCTGAAGGGTTTCAGCAAAGCATTTTTAAAGGCCAGATGATGGGTGGGGGGAGGGTGTCACAGGGCACACACAATTGGGCTTGTGCACAGTTCTCTGATTGGTTGATGGTGAGGTAACAGGGCAGTGTCACAGGGGTTCACATTATCAATCCTTAGGCTCCAGTAGGACTGGGGCCACGTGCAAGTAGTTAATTTCTTCCATTTGGTGGTGGAATGGCATCTGAAAAACTCAGGAAATATGCATCAGATACTGTTATCTAGGTACTTCAGAGAGGAGCTAAGGCAGAGGATGTAGCGAAGAAGTCTGTCCCAGGAGGGCCCCATAGGGTCCTGCTCTGTTACACCAACAGGAGTTCTACGCCTTCACTATGTTTCTTTTCAGGAGTTTCCGATTTGCCATAGTTCACATGCTCAGTGTCTCACCTTCCACACCATTGTGTATTTTAAAATATGTTCATGAGCAAGGATGGTGCTACCTTAGCCTGAATTCTGTGCTCATGTGTGTGAGTTGATGTGACCAAAAGCTGAAGTCCCATCAGGGGGACTAAAAAATATGATTGTTCCTTGGGGCAGCTTGACTACAAGAGACGTTAACAGTATTGTTCAGTCTCATGTCCCCCTGCCCCTTCCCTTTTCCCCACACCCAGCCTGGAGGAAGAGGTTGTCACCAACAGGGCAGAGAGAGGCAATCTTTCTCACAAGTGTGCTGTGCCCCTGAGGAGTCATAGCTGGTGGAGATGGGCCAGCCACTGAGCAAGGGCATCTGAGGCACCTGATGGCTCTCACTGCACTACCCTTGTCATTCTTCTGCCCACCTGCAGGGACTTTTAAAAAATCCTTGTGGATTGAGTTACTTGTAGTGAGGTAGATGGACCTAGAGTCTGTCATACAGAGTGAAGTAAGTCATAAAGAGAAAAACAAATACTGTATGCTAACACCTATATATGGAATCTAAAAAAAAAAAAATGGTCATGAAGAACCTAGGGGCAAGATGAGAGTAGAGACACAGATGTAGAGAATGGACTTGAGGACACAGGGAGGGGGAAGGGTAAGCTGGGGCAAAGTGAGAGAGTGGCATGGACATACATACACTACCAAATGTAAAATAGATAGCTAGTGGGAAGCAGCCACATAGCACAGGGAGATCAGCTCAGTGCTTTGTGACCACCTAGAGGGGTGCGATCGGGAGGGTGGGAGGGAGATGCAGAAGGGAAGAGATATGGGGATATATGTTTATGTGTAGTTGATTCACTTTGTTAAACAGCAGAAACTAACATACCATTGTAAAGGAATTATACTCCAATAATGATGTTAAAAAAATATAAATAAAAAATCCTTGTGGGCTGTGTCTGAGGGCTGTGTTTCTGTACGGAGACATTCTGTGCCTTTTAGGCCTGCAGTGGCACAAACCCCACCCCCATAAAGCCAGGGCTCCAGCTCCTGCTTCCGCATCGATGCCCAGGGTCCCTGGACCTACACAGCCTCCAGGTCTGTGAGTGACAGTCTCTGCCACCTTAGGCCCGAAATTGACACTCGTTCAAGACAAGCTGGCTAAGTGTCACCCCCAAGCCAGGGATCCTATCAGACTTCTGTAGCCAAATCCAGCCTCTGTACCCTGACACCAAATTAAATCTCGAGATGGAGTTTTGGGTGAAGTAGAAAAGAGTAGCTTTATTGCTTTGCCAGGCAAAGAGGGCCACATTGGGCTAATGCCCTCAAAATTGTGTGTCCTAACCCGGAGGGGGTAGTGAGGAGTTTTATAGAAATGGTTCAAAGAGGGTGTGATCAGCTCGTGGATATTCTTCTGATTGGTTGGCGGTGAGGTAATTGGGAGTCAGCATCATCAACCTCTTGGTTCCAACCAGTCTGGGGTCTGGTACTTGTGGGCAGCATACAGTTAACTACTCCCACCTGGTGGGGGTTCAGTAACTGCAAAACAGCTCAAAGATATTGTTTTGTATATCCCTTGAGGGAGGACCAGGACCTTGCCCCAAGGCTGCACTATTGTTTCTTGACTGTTCTTCCTTTGTCTCCGCATTTCCTCTCTTCCCTGATTAGCAACTGTTTGAACCTGCTCATTGGAACTCAGGGAAGGTGGTGGAGGCTGAATGAAGCCTATTTCCTACAAACAAAAAATGGGGGGACACAGACAGGCTTTTGTGTCCAGGAGCCCCACAGGGTCCTGCTCGGTATCACTTCTACACAGTCTCTTTTATTTTTTAAGTATATAAATGAACACATTACACTGCAAGCTGCCAACTTTGGAGAATCGGACTTGGATTTCTTGCCGTTTCCTCCTGACATTTTTTATTTTGGGTTACGCTTTCACAGATTAGTTTTCTTCTAAGCAGGTCTGAGAGCAGCAGGGAATGTGGAAGAATCCTTTTGGTACTGAAACATCATCAATATGACATTTCTCTGTTTTTGGTGAGAAGGGGCTCCTGACCCTTCAGAAATGACTGAGGGGCACCACAGGGAGTCCTGAATCTCTACAGCCACTGCCCTAGGAGATTCTGGACTGGATGTATGACTACAGTCCTTTATGGACCCCGAGTCCCACCTTTCGCAGAAGGCAGATTCCCTCATTTCACACAGCTGGAATCCGAATGCTGCCTCCATGTGAAAGCTAGAGCCATGATCCATGACCTCGCCTCGTAGCTGATGTCTGATGCTTGGCCAGGCAAAGCTAGTAGGCTTCCCTTGGAGAAGTGTGTGTAGAATTGTATTCACTCATCTACTTCCCATCCTAAGTCTTGAGTTTTTGCTGTATCATCATATTTTCCAATGGTTAACAGTTGCCACAATAAAAGGTCCAAATCAAAGCTCTATAAACATAGAAAACAATATCTTCTATGCAGAGATCTTGTATTGATATATTGGAGATAGGTGAATGTTCAATGTCATCTTTAATATTTTAACTATTTTATAAACTCTCTATATCCTTTATTTAAAAGTCAGTGTTGTCCTCGGGTTTTTTATTGATTATTATATCCAAGTGGAATGTGGGCTTTTTAACACTTTTTTGTTCAGACTTTGAAGATAGCAAAGAATGGCAACTTTGTCAAAAACAAAAAAACATGACTTTAAACTTTCCTTTAAGGAAAAATATCATGCCTTGGGATTCCTTTTTTGGTTGTATTTTAAAAGATAGTAATAAATTTGACATCATCGGGAGTTGAAACTAGTAAAAGTTATACTCCTAAGGAATATGAAAGATTTGATCCCAAATCGCGATTCTTTTACATCTAAAAGCAAACCTAGAGTTTTGGGGAAAGTGCTTTTATTTTCCTTTATATACTAATCACATTGATGTAGAATTTTCTTATCTATGGTTATAGTCATTCCTAACAAAAAATATTTCTTTTAGAGAGATGAAGTTCTTTAACACGAGTTTCAGGAAAGTTATGGAATCTAGCCAAGGTGTGATTCTGTGACCATACCCAGTGGGTAAGGGGCAGACAGTGCTGGAGATCAATTTTAAAACATTTTAGTCATACAGAAAAGAAAACTCATACCCTTTAGCTGTCACCTTCCAACATCCCCTGCCCCCATCCCAGCATTAAGCAACCACCAATCTACACACTGTCACTATATTTTTGCCTGTTCTGCACATTTCATGTAAATGGATTCATATAATATGTGACCTTTTATGACTGTCTTGTTTCACTTAGCATAATGGTTTCAAGGTTCACCTATGTTGTAGTGTATATCAGTACTTTATTTCTTTTTATTGCTGAATAATTTTCCATTATATGGATATACCTCATATTGTATATCCATTCATCTTTTGATGGACATTTGGATTGTTTCTATCTTTTGGTTATTACAAATAATGCCACTATGAAAATTCATGTACGAGTTTCTGTATGGACAGATGTTTTCACTTCTCTTGGGTGTATACCTAAGAGAATCTCTGGGTCATATGGTAACTCTATGTTTAACTGTTTGAGAAACTACAGACTGTTTTCCAAAGTGGCTGCATCATTTTACATTCCCACCAGCAATGTCGTATGAAGGCTCCAATTTCTCCATCTCCTCGTCCATAGTTACAATTATCTGACTTTTTTTTTATTGTAGCCGACCTAGTGTGTGTGCAGTGGTATCTTATTATGGTACTGGTTTGCATTTCTCTGATGACTCATGATATTAAGCGTCTTTTCAAGTGCTTGCCGGCCATTTGTATATCTTATTTGGAGAACTGTCTATTCAAATCATTTGCCCATTTTTTAACTGGGTTGTTCTTCATATATTTTAGATACAAGCCTCTTATCAGGTAAATGATTTGCAAATATTTTTCTCATTCTATGACTAGTCTTTTCACTTTCTTGAGAGTGTTCTTTGAAGTGTAAAAGTCTTTATGATGAAGTGAAGTTTATGTATTGATATTTTTGCTCATTGCTTGTGCTTTTGGTGTTATGTCTAATAATCCATTGTCAAATTCCAAGTCACAAAGATTTATCCCTAAGTCTTCTTCTAAGAATTTTATAGTTATAGCTTTTACTTTTAGGTCTTTGATCCATTTTGAGATAATTTTTGTTTATGATGTGAAAGAAGGGACTAATTTTATTATTTTGCATGTGGCTATCCAGTTGTCCTAGCATCATTTGTTTAAAGACTGTTCTTTCCCTCACTGACTAGTCTTGGCATCCTTGTCAAAAATCAGTTGAGCATAGATATGAATTTATTTTTGGACTCCCAATTCTATCTCACTGATTTATATATCTATCTTTTTGCCAGTACCAAGATGCTTAGGTTATTGTTGATTTGTAGAAGATTTTAAAATTGAGAAGTATGAGACCTCCTACTTTGTTCTTCTTTATCAAGAATGTTTGGGGAATTCTTGGTCCTTGAGTTTCCAATTGAATTTTAGGATCAACTTGTCAATTTCTATAAAGAAGACAGCTGGGATTTTGATAGGGATTGTATTGAATCTATATATCAATTTGGGGACTAGCACCATCTTAACGATATTAAGCCTTCTGATCCATGAACACAAGATATCTTTCCATTTATTTAGTTCTTTTAAAATTTTCTTCAACAATTTTTTCTGGTTTTCCAAGTATATGTACTTATTTTGTTAAATGTATTCCTAAGTATTTTATTATTTTAGGTTCTGTTATAAATGGAATTGTTTACTTAATTTCATTTTTGGATTGTTCATTGCTTGGTGCATAGAAATACAATTGATTTTTATATATTGATTTTGTACCCTGTAAGCTTGCTGAACTCGTTTATTTGTTCAAATAGCTTTTTAGTGGACTCTTTAGGATTTTCTATATTTAAGATCATATCATCTGAGAATAGAAATAGTATTAAATACTTCTTCTTTCCAGTCTGGATGCCTTTTTATTTCATTTTCTTACCTAATTAGCCTGGCTAGAATTGGAGAAATAATAACATCTTTATCTTCACCTACTTCTAACTGAAACTTTACATTCCCTTCAGTTATGAAAATAGACAACAATCCATAGTAATGTTAATGATACCTCTGACTCTGACACTGATATAAATCACAGATATCTCATTACTTTTGTTAGAGATCTCTCAAAATATTCTTATGATTATGGGTACTTTGAAACTATGTAGTTATCAAACTTGTCATTATATCCCATAATTTAATACATTAATTAAAACAATAAATAATACCACATATTTCCCATATTTTGATAACTGTAGCTCATTTAGTTGGTTTTTCATTATTATTTTGTGTATGTAAGAGCATAAACAAGTTCCAGAGAAGATGGTCGTGTCAGGAAGTCATAGATGTCCCAGAGCCTGGAATCTAGAGAACATTTGCTCTTCCCTGCTCCTCATTAGGATTACCCGCAGGGCAGGGATATTCTCTTCAGTCCTTGAGATCCTCTACCTAAAAGCCTAGCTCCTAAGTTAGAAATGGGGATAAATAAGTATTCAGTATCCTGAATAGTGGTTTTCTTAGCCTTTATAAAAATAACTAACAAAATAAACTCCTTCTGCACTTTTGTCCCATCAGGTACCTTCTCAAACCAGATTTCATGAGACGGCCTGATCGAACATTTGATCCCTTCTCTGAAACGCCTGTTGATGGGGTTATTGCAGCCACTTGCTCAGTGCAGGTAAGGTGCTTGCTTTTCACAGAATAGTATAAATGTGTATGCAGGTGGTCTTGGAAAAGTCTTAAGAAATTACAACTAAAATATTTAATGTTGGGACTTCCCTGGTGGTCCAGTGGTTAAGACTCCATGCTCCCAATGCCTGGAACTAGATCCCACATGCCGCAACTAAGAACCCACGTGCCCACTAAGACCAGTGCAGCCAAATTAAAAATAAATAAATAAATTTAATGTCAATTTGCAAGATCAGTGTGTGGCTCTCAACTTTGATTTTAAATTCTTTCTTTTTTTCTTGAGAAACATGTTTTTCTACTAGTGACATTATTACCTGCTTTTAATGAAAAACACCAGATCAAAAAGTATCCAGTAGAGGCTGTGGAGCAACAGGAACTCTTGGCCATTGATGGTGGGAATGCAAAATGATGAAACCATTTTGGAAAACAGTTTGGCAGTTTCTTACAAAACTCAACATACTCTTACTATATGATCCAGCAAGTTGCATTCCTTGTTATTTACCCAAATGAATTGAAAACTTATGTCCACACAAAAACTTAACAGGGATGTTTTTAGCAGCTTTATTCATAATTGAGAAAATTTTGAAAGTAACCACGGTGCCATTTAGTAGGTGAATGGATAAATAATCAGTGGCATATCCAGACAGTGGAATAGTATTTAGTTCTAAAAAGAAATGAGCTATTGAGTCATGAAAAGACATGGATGAAATTTAAATGTACATTACTAAGTGAAAGAAGCCAGTCTGAAAAAGTGACACACTGTATGATTCCAGCTATATAACATTCCGGAAAAAGGCAAAACTATGGAGATGCTAAAAAAAGATCACAAATTGGGGGGAGGGATTAGCAGGCAGAGCACAAGGGATTTTAGGGCAGTGAAACTATTCTGTATGATACTACAATGGTAGATACTTGTCATTATACATTTTTCCACATCCATAGAATGTACAACACCAAGAGTAAACCCTAAATGTAAACTATGGACTTTGGGTGATAATGAAGTGTCAATGTAGGTTCACTGATTGTAACGAGTATACTACTGTGGTGCGAGATACACACAGTGGGGGAAGTGGTGGGTACGGGGACAGGGGTATATGAGAACTCTGTACTTTCTTCTCAACTTTGCTGTAAAGCAAAAACGGCTATAAAAACTAAAGCTTATTAATGAAAAGATACCTACTGTATGATTCCACTTATACTAAATTCTAGAAAATGCAAACTAATGTATAGTAACAGAAAGCAAATCAGTTGTTTCCTCTAGACAGAGATGGAAGAAAGGATGAATTACAAAAGGGCACAAAGGAACTTTGGGAGTTGTTGAAAATATTTATTGTCTTAATTGTGGTGATAGTTTTACAGATGTGCTCATGTGTAAAAACTGATCTCATTGTACACTTTAAACATGTACAGTTTATTTTATGTCAGTTATACCTCGAAAAACTGTTTCACAATTATTAGCTATTAGATAACGTGAAAAAACCTAATAAATGGCTGTAGTCATTTGGAAAATAAATGAAAAATAGTCTCTCCATAGCTTTAAAATAGATAAAATTTAATACTGGTCTTTACA
Organism: Lagenorhynchus albirostris; assembly: GCF_949774975.1. Taxonomy (NCBI): domain Eukaryota; kingdom Metazoa; phylum Chordata; class Mammalia; order Artiodactyla; family Delphinidae; genus Lagenorhynchus; species Lagenorhynchus albirostris. The sequence goes on from NC_083109.1 coordinate 36,691,375, forward strand.
AAAAATAACACTGTCCTGTATGAAGATTGTCAACATCAGTTTAGCATTGCTTTTCTTTCTGTGTGTCTCAAGACTTTTGAAAGAATTCAGTAAATGTGTGGCGTGACAGAATTTCAGAGCTATGAAGTGACCTTAGGGCATATTTGAATCCATTGCTTCATTTCACAGGTGTGGGCACTTAGGTGAAGATGCTGTGGACAGTATTGTTTTGTAATAGATGATTCATGTATAGTTCCCTCTTTCTTTTTCTAGGCAGTTCTCGGAGGCAGAACCTCTGCCTAGAATAGTTTTTTGCATGCAGTGTTTGCTCAACCATGTTTTAGTTTAATAAGGAATGGATATATTATTTCCATAGCTAATTAAAATTTCTAAAGATGAACAGAGAATCTCTTCCTTCCAGATTATTCTTTGCTACTGATGATTACACTGACTTTACTTCTCTCTCATCCTATTTCTATAGGTCATATCAGGTCAGTTCTTATCAGATAAAAAAATTGGCACATATGTAGAAGTGGATATGTATGGGTTGCCCACCGACACTATCCGGAAGGAATTCCGAACACGCATGGTGATGAACAATGGACTCAATCCAGTTTACAATGAAGAATCATTTGTATTTCGGAAGGTAGGGTATTTTCAATGTGTCAGACTCACTCTGCTAAGTTGGAAACCATATTTTAGTGTAGAGACACTACATGATATAGGGACAGTTATTCAACCCTAAATGTGTTCTTCTAATGCATGAGTTCTGCAGCCATCATATGATTGTTGTTTCAGTTTTTCCCAGTCCTCCTCTTGGCTCTCCTTCCTCCTTGGAGGAGCCCACCTCCCACATGGCAGTGCCCAAGCCCCAGGTTAGCAGTCTACTCAGAGGGAGCCCTACAGGTGGACAGCCTCACATGTGGGAGAGCTCTTCCCTGCCCTTGTGGCAGCTGGTGACTTGCACTGTTCCTTTAGCCGAGAGGATGGGTAGGATGTTGCACCTAGACTGAGGCCAATAAATGTCCTTAAATGGGTCAGTTGGTATTGTCCTGTGCCTCCAGAAAGTGTGGTCCCCATTGCTACCCACAGGTCCTGTGGGTCGTGTGCTGTTTTTGTCTTTTTGTTTTTTATCTCCTTATTATACCTTGATCCTAAGACCAATCAGTCATTCTCTGTAATGACGCAGTTTTTAATCTTGTAACCATTTTTTTAAAATTTGTTTTATTTATTTATTTTTGGCTGCGTTGGGTCTTCGTTGCTATGTGCAGGCTTTCTCTAGTTGCAGCGAGTGGGGGCTACTCTTTGTTACGATGCACAGGCTTCTCATTGCGGTGGCTTCTCTTGTTGTGGAGCATGGACTCTAGGCATGTGGGCTTCAGTAGTTGTGGCTCACAGGCTCTAGAGCACAGTCTCTGTAGTTGTGGCGCACGGGCTTAGTTGCTCTGCGGCATGTGGGATCTTCCTGGACCAGGGCTCGAACCCGTGTCCCCTGCATTGGCAGGTGGATTCTTAACCACTGAACCACTGGGGAGGCCCTTAATCTTGTAACCATTTTTTTTCCAGTTGTTTCTCTTTCACCAATGGAAGATGTATTGAAAAATCCATGCATTGGCAGTGCTATCTCAAAAATGCCTGTTTCTTTCTCACTTGTTCTGTTATCCAACCAAAATGCTTTCTTGCTTCTTCTTCAGGCACAGGTTTTCCAAGTGTTGCATGACATACGTACGTCATGCAACACAGATGATCAGCTTTTTATCTTAACAAAAATAGGGATTATCAACCTCAGAATTGGCTAACTTGTTTACAGAAAGCATATTACAGAAGATCAATATAGTTCAATAAATCAAGCCATTTTGACGTGTAGGCGCTCCCTGTTACGTGAATACCATTATCCGTGCAACACCCTCCCCCCATTTTCACCTTCTCTTCTACAATCAGAGTGTAGTGTGAATTGCATACACAGCTGTGATGTGTCTTTTTTTCTTCCCGTGCTTTTCAATTTGTTATAGCTGGATCTGTTGTCAGTATGGTCAGAGTTTTGGAACATAATGAATAATCCCTACACACATTTCTAGAAATTCAGAAAGCTGGCTTCAGGCATTGTTTTTGACGCATAGGGAAATATCAGAGTTGGTTTTTCATGCAGTATTACTGGCCCCAGAAACAAGACGCCAATTTTGCGTCCTCCCCTGTTCTTTAGAAGTTACAATACGTTGTCTTTCATTGATACCAAGTGCTTTAACTTTAGTTTCCTTCTCGCTGGTATTGTTTTTGTTCATTGTGCTAATCTCACAAGGTAAGCCCCCATTCACCACGTGAGGAACAACATAGTGACTGAAGTTGGATGCATTTCATCTTGGTTTCTCCTGTTCATCTTCATGAAGTTGGAATTAAATTAAAACCTCTAGGCATAAATAAGCAGCCAGTTCATTGTCTAGCTTTAGACATAGTGCTCAAATCAGACGAGATATCTTAGCGGCTCATAGCCAATAAATAGGCATTCTTTTTTTTAATTTTTTAATTTTTTATTTTTTTTTGTGGTACGCGGGCCTCTCACTGTTGTGGCCTCTCCCATTGTGGAGCACAGGCTACGGATGCGCAGGCCCAGCGGCCATGGCTCACAGGTCTAGCCGCTTCGCGGCATGTGGGATCTTCCCGGACCGGGGCACAAACCCGTGTCCCCTGCATCGGCAGGCAGACTCTCAACCACTGCGCCACCAGGGAAGCCCTAAATAGCCCTAAATAGGCATTCTTGATTAAAAAACATAGGGTTTTTTTTTGTCATGTTGCTTCTGCTATCTGAGCTCAGATGTTATGGCCATGTATTAGGTTTGGGGGTGGCAAGAGTAGATGTCTTGGGTATATGTTAATGTTGTTTTTTGTTGGTGGGTTTTTGTTTTGTTCTGTTTTTGTTTGTTTTGTTTTATTTGTTGTGCTGCACAGCTTACGGGATCTTAGTTCCCTGACCAGGGATCAAACCTGGGCCCTTGGCAGTGAGAGCACAGAGTGCAAACCACTGGACTGCCAGGGAATTCCCTATGTTAATGCTTCTAGCTGCCCCATCTTACTCTATTTAATATCCCAAAATGTGTTAAAAACTGAGGTGTGCAAGGAAAAGGGGAAATCTAAATTTATGTATAGATTGTCTTTTATACATAAGGTGTTTCTTCAAAGATACTTTCCATATTCTTAAAAACAGAGTTTGACGTCAGAAGCAGCCCAGGTAGTAGACAGATCACAGGACTAGAAATCAGGAGCACCAGTATCTAGGCCCAGCTGTCACTGGCCATCTCTGACATAAAGGAAAGTCACTTTATTTCTCAGGGTCTCCTTTTGCTCATCCATTACATGGGTGGGACGGGGAAAGATGCCAAGGGTTGGAGTAGTCATCTTTCACATTCATTCATTCCATCTAAAATTTTCAGGAAATGATTTCCAGGAAATGAATTCCAACCTGTTCCAATTGCCTTTCTCAATGGCTTGGGCATTGTAGCTTATACAGTATACTTTAAGAATGCAAATTAACCATTGGCTTATTTTCACCATAAAGAAGCCTTTCAGAACATTATGAATATACTCCAGATTCCTAGAGTTGTAATTCTTGGGAGCTGCATTCCAAAAAGCAACAAAAAGTACCATTTCTTGTTTGCAGGTGATCCTCCCTGACCTGGCAGTCTTGAGACTTGCAGTGTATGATGACAACAACAAGCTGATTGGCCAGAGGATTCTGCCACTGGATGGCCTCCAAGCAGGCTATCGACACATTTCTCTTCGAAACGAGGGAAATAAACCTTTATCACTGCCAACAATTTTCTGCAATATTGTTCTTAAAACATATGTGCCTGATGGATTTGGAGGTTAGTTAAACTTTTAGAATATTTTGTGTGTGTGTGTGTGTGTGTGTGTGTGTGTGTATTTCCCCCTAAATTGCAGGATTATAAGCTATTTAAACAATTGTTAAAAAGTCTTTTGCTGACAATGCTGCCAACCCCTATAGTATTGAAGAAATCAGGGATAATTAGTAACCTCAGGTCTCCTAGTAAGAAATGAAAGGGCAAGTCTAGATTACCTTTAAGGTTCTTTCTTATTTTAAAATACTGTAATTTTATGTTGTTTTTCAACTTTCACAAATACATTTGTGAAAAATATATTTACACCATCACTCAAAGTGGGGAAAGACATGAATGATGTAAAACCTTAGATATCTTGTCAACTGGTTTCACTAAAAAGATTTAAATTGAACTCAACTATCAACATGCCTGGATTTTTTTTTTTTCCAAATCACAGGAGAGTTCATCCTCGCACAAAGTCCAGCCATCAGTCCATAAAAGACCACCTTTGGTTATACTAATCAATGGGAAGCATCAAAAGTTGGACCAAGTCATAGGATTTTGCTTAAACCCAAACATATTAATTTTCATAACCCCCACTGTGCCAAGAACATTAAGAGGAAACAAAGATCCTCTATATTTTCAGAGTCTGTTGAACCAGGAAACAGTACACAAAGTACATCAAATTAACAAGGGTTCAAGTCCTGACTCTCCACTGCTAGCTGAGTTACCATGAGACAGTGACATCACCTTTCAAACACCTCATTTCCTGGCCTGTAGAGTAAAGGTACCATTACTGTCTCCCTCATAGCAGCCTTATGAAGTGTGTGCTCATCATTACAGTATATAACATAACAAGGCATACATGCACACACATGTATCTGGCTCTAGATGAAGATCTAGTTTCTGTGCTATACTGGAACACATCACAGTCTTGTTTGGGGAACTTTAGGTTATTTTGTTGTGTGTTTTTAACAATGCAGACTTCTCTGGAGGGCAGATTTTCTGCAACTAATGCTCAACATTAACAACTTGATTGCAGGTTCAAAAAGTAAAGTCAGCCACGAGGATTTTTCAGTTGAGAAATCAAGAGTAAAGATTCCTTCCCCCTTCCCTTTGTTTTTCATGGAAAAGGAAGTCTATTAGAAACTGCAACACAGAGTAACAGATAATGAGCACATGGAAGAGTCTGGGACTGGGTGCTGTGGGGCTGGGTAAACGGGTCAGAAAAGAGCCAGGGAGATCTGCATGGGTGTTGAGAAGCATGTGATGGCCACAGGGCATCAGCAGATGGATTAAATCAGGTTCCACATACTTGCACTTAGGAAGCAGGCAGTGCATAATACCTAATACATTTTAAAGACAGTTGTATAAACAAGTATGTTGGAAGACTTAAAAGGCTTTGCCTTTACATGTGTTCCTTTTCAAACAAAACTCTAATTTACTCCAGGGAAATGGGCTGTTTGAATAGAAAAGGATCTTCATGACCTTTTTTTCTTTTTTTCCTTAGATTCTTTATATATGTGTTAGCATACGGTATTTGTTTTTCTCTTTCTGACTTACTTCACTCTGTATGACAGACTCTAGATCCATCCACCTCACTACAAATACTCAATTTTGTTTCTTTTTATGGCTGAGTAATATTCCATTGTATATATGTGCCACATCTTCTTTATCCATTCATCCGATGATGGACACTTAGGTTGCTTCCATGTCCTGGCTATTGTAAATAGAGCTGCAATGAATATTTTGGTACATGACAATTTTTGAATTATGGTTTTCTCAGGGTATGTGCCCAGTAATGGGATTGCTGTGTCATATGGTAGTTCTATTTTTAGTTTTTTAAGGAACCTCCATACTGTTCTCTATAGTGGCTGTATCAATTTACATTCCCACCAACAGTGCAAGAGTGTTCCCTTTTCTTCACACCCTCTCCAGCATTTATTGTTTGTAGATTTTTTGATGATGGCCATTCTGACTGGTGTGAGATGATATCTCATTGTAGTTTTGATTTGCATTTCTCTAATGATTAGTGATGTTGAGCATTCTTTCATGGGTTTGTTGGCAACCTGTATATCTTCTTTGGAGAAACGTCTATTTAGATCTTCTGCCCATTTTTGGATTGTGTTGTTTGTTTTTTGTTATTGAGCTGCATGAGCTGCTTGTAAATCTTGGAGATTAATCCTTTGTCAGTTGCTTCATTTGCAAATATTTTCTCCCATTCTGAGGGTTGTCTTTTGGTCTTGTTTATGGTTGCCTTTGCTGTGCAAAAGCTTTTAAGTTTCATTAGGTCCCATTTGTTTATTTTTGTTTTTGTTTCCATTTCTCTAGGAGGTGGTTATAAAAGGATCTTGCTGTGATTTATGTCATAGAGTGTTATGAAGAACCTAGGGGTAAGACAGGAATAAAGACACAGACCTACTAGAGAATGGACTTGAGGATATGGGGAGGGGGAAGAGTAAGCTGTGACAAAGTGAGACAGTGGCATGGACATATATACACTACCAAATGTAAAATAGATAGCTAGTGGGAAGCAGCCGCATAGCACAGGGCGATCAGCTTGGTAGTTTGTGACCACCTAGAGGGGTGGGATAGGGAGGATAGGAGGGAGGGAGATGCAAGAGGGAAGAGATATGGGAACATATGTATATGTATAACTGATTCACTTTATTATAAAGCAGAAACTAACACACCATTGTAAAGCAATTATACTCCAATAAAGGTGATTAAAAAAAAGAGAGAGAGCAATGAATAGAAAAGGAAAAGATATAGTTTGTTGAGCTCCTACTTTGTGCCAAGCACATTACATAGAATCCAGAAATGTGAAACTGTTCAGAATGGATGTGAATATATGTAGGTGTATGCTGAAGAAATGTCTGTGTTTATCATGTGGCTTATTACTAGTGTCAATATTTATGTAAGTATTGATTCAAATCTCCAAAAATCATCTTGCAAGTGTTCTTTCCTAACAGTGTCATTGTAGTATTTCTATCAGAAGCATCAGAAATTTCTGTACTACGTTATCCTTGATGGAATTCTGCAGTTGAAATCTTAACCTCAGATGTGACATTCAAAGACTGTTTATTCAGAATTATCAGTCATTTCTTTTATATATGAAGAAACCGAGGGCAGACATGATGAGGGTTTATTTAAGGGACTTACCTGAAAGTAACAAAATAAGAATATGGGAACTTTTTCCACATTTCTGATCTTCTTCACAGCCTCTTGATTTACAAAATGCGTTTGTATTTCATCTGCTTAACTAACCACCCACATTCAGATCTGAACATTTATGTACTGAGCCAGCACATTAGGAAGTCTACAGAGTCCCTGTTGCCTAGAACATTGATATTTGTTGATTCTATAGGAAAGAGTTCAAAATGAAATTCTACACCACTGCACTCCAGCACTTTCTGGGGAAAAAAGAAGGAAGTGGTCGATATACATCATCAGATTTTTATGTGGCTAAAGAGAGATAATATGAATTTATTCATTCATTCTGCAAATGTGTTTAGCAGGTTTTATTCTGTAAAAGGCAAAGTAGGTACAATATGTATCAGAAAGAGATTCTGACAACATAAAAAAATTTTAAAGGGTCATTCATAAATCCACTGCGCAGAGGGAACTCTGTTACTATATTGGTCCCTTTACTTCCAATCTCATTTCTTCTCTTTATTTTAATAAAATTGGATCTTACTATGCATACTCAGTTGGATTCATATTTCAGAGACTTAATTTTTTTTCACATAATGGAGAGTATTTTCTCCATGTCATGAATTATTCTTATTGGTTAGATGAGATTCCATTTTATATATGCTGTAATTTATCATGTTATTGAAACACTGAAGTCATTTCTATTTTTCTTTCTTATAAACAATATTGCATCTAAGAACCCTAAATGTAAAGCTTTGGAAATATTCGTGATTGTTTCCTGAAGGTGAATTCTTTGAAATGGATTTGTTGCATCAAAGTGTGTATACATATTTAAAGCTTTAGATACAGGTTGACAAATAACCCATCAACAGTGTATGAGCTATAACTTTTGTTAGCATTTACTAGTTTAAAAAGTAAAAATGGTATACCATTCATGTATTCATTTAAGATATTTTTTTCTCAAAAGAATAGATATTTTCAACAATTATTTAGTACCTACTCTATGAATAGCCTGAGTAAGAGATATAAGGTTGAAAAAGTCATGTACACTTAACCTCAAGAATTTTCCATATGTACTCATATACATTTTCGTAAGCAGGCATATATGTATACGTAGATAAGTGTAACCTGTTCTATAAATGCCCCAAGGGCAGTAGCCAGATGGTATTTGGAGCATTGAACCAAGGAGTGATTAATCAGAGTAGGGAGGTTTCAGTAGCTGTCTGGGCCTTGAAAGATGAATAATACATCACAGCAGAGAGGTGGACTGGATTTCTCTCCAGATAGGGAAGCAGCCCAGGCCAAGGCCTTGATAAGGAAAGTGCTGGACTTACTGATTCATTCTGAAGAAGCTGAAATACAGTGTGTTTGGCATTAAAACTGAAAAGATCTGGTTCCTGTTTGAGGATGTGTCCTCAAAACCTAGTGTTAGTCAGCAAGACCAGTGTGCTGTTCCTGTTGAACAGTTTGGGCACCTTCAGGAAAATATTCTCATTGTCAGGGCACTAAGTAATTTGGTAAATTATGTCTTCTCGGCTTTTAGGTGGGTCAGTTTGTCTAAAATCACTCCATAATTTTAGATCCAGTTATAGAAGTAAGACCTCTTAGGCCTGACCAAGCTAAGTAAGTCCCAGCTTTTATAATCCACCAAATACTTACCCTAGGAATTATTTCTTTAATCAGATTGTTAAAGGCAAACAATTTTTAAAATTATACTCTAGTGGCATGCAGCATTATTTGTATAAAGAAGATTAAAAAAAACCTAATCCATCGCTAGGGATTGGTTAAATACAGTACAGCCATTCTATAGAATACTGCGTTAATAGCCATTAAAAATAATAATATGGACGTATATACACTACCAAACGTAAAATAGATAGCTAGTGGGAAGCAGCCGCATAGCACAGGGAGATCAGCTCGGTGCTGTGTGACCACCTAGAGGGGTGGGATAGGGAAGGTGGGAGGGAGGGAGACACAAGAGGGAAGAGATATGGGAACATATGTATATGTGTAACTGATTCACTTTGTTATAAAGCAGAAACTAACACACCATTGTAAAGCAATTATACTCCAATAAAGATGTAAAAAAAAACAAAAACAGGTAAATTCTCAATGACAAATTAAACTTTGAATTTCTGTGCATTAAGAGAGTTAATAATAAATGTGTGATTTGCACTAAAAAAAATAATAATAACTTGGCTCTCAGTATTTGAACATAGGAATATGACAGTGATATATTGCTGAGTGAAAAAATAAATTGCAAAACAATCTCATTATTATTTACAAAAAGCCCTATAACTCTCTGTTTATACATGTACATAAAATGCATAAAAAATTCTAGAAGGATACATACCCAACGTTAATAGTGTAACCACTATCTGAGAGTAGGGGTGAAGGTTTAGTGGAACTTCCCCATTGCATTGGACAGCATCCAGGAACATCACAGAGAATTCACTGTCCAGTATGGCAGGACCCTACTTATTACTTCTGGACTGTGGTAGTCAAAGTGGTATCTCGTCATTTCAAATCACGCATTTACAATTATGAGTCAGATTTAACTCATTTTGTATTTTTTTTTGTCACATATTCCTTGCTTGCAAAATACTCTAGTGCCTTTGGTTTTGTCTTGTTTTGTTTTGTTTTAAATTGGGTTGCTCCTCTTTTTCTTAAGTAATTGTTTAAATCAAATTTTAATTTACTCATAAGATCTCTTTCTATTAATTTCTAAAGTGGTCTCATATACATTTTAATGTCTAGATAAAGTTCTATGAATGTAAAGGTTGGAGATTCAAAGACTGTCTATTTTTCTTGGCCTGAAAGAATGCTATTTCATTGAGGCCACATAACAGGTACATAAGAACACTGACGGAGCCCCTTGGCTGTCTAACCTTGGATGACTTAGCATAACATTTTGTTTTAGTGTCCTCATTGCAACTCAGCGATAACAGTAGTACCCTCCTCATAAGTGAAGATCAAATGAGCTCTTGGAATAGTACCTGACCATAACAGCCCTCCGTTAATTTTTTTTCATTTTATTTATTTCTAATAAGTTAAAGAAAACTCAATTGGTTCTATTTTCTTCTCCCTAACTTTACCCTTTAATTGACTGCAGTAAGTTATTTTGTCATAAGTAATTCATCATCCTAAGAAAAACCTCTTAATCCTGGGCTTGCTAAGAAGCTTCAGAATTCTAATGTATTAGTAATGTTAATATGATTGTCTTTAAGCACCAGCAACTCTGTATTCTACATGATTTTTAAATGTATTTTAAATCTCAGTAATGTCAGGTGGGTGGTGTCATTTTATAGCAATAAGAAAAATGTTCTTAAATGGCTTTTCCAAGTTAAGGCAGCTCTTTAGGGAGGGCTTGGGCTTTTGCAGGAGCTTCTGGTCACTTATTTATTGGGCTTCTGTGCTATGAGGTCACCATATGATGATGAATCTCTACTGATGAGGCAACTAGGTACTTCTGCAATTGCTCAAAATACTTCTACTTTCTTGAATGCGGTACTCTTTAGATGCCTTGAACTCTGAGCTGACCCATTCCCTCCTGAACAGGAGATAGGTCCAGAACCAGTGTTTTCCACCCTGACCCTCTTCCACTCCTGTGAGTTCCCTGTTTCCATTCCTCACCCCCTCGGGAGACAGAGGCAGGGAATTCCACTTTTCCTTCTCGTTACTATAACAACTCCCAAGATACACAAAGAGATAAGCAAACGAAGATGATTCTGGAAGATTCTGAACTCTTCATAGATCTTTATGTTCCTAAGCTGCCTAGATGTAAAGTATCTCTAGGCTTAAGAACAGAGATGAAGTCTCTCAGCTCTCGAAACTAAACTTGAACGTGAAAAAAAAATGGTAACATTTAGAAGAAGAATGACTAGGCATGAATCAAGCCTGAGTTTAATTTTTGTAATATTAGTTTTCTACTGAACATAGAGTAAAACAGTCCTCTCGTTCACTTACACACACACACACACACACACACACACACACACACACACACACACAGTAGAAGTACCAGGTTGGGTGCTAAGGTGCATTTTCCTTTGTCAAATCCAGTGAGACTCAGTGTGCTGGGTTGTCTTTGCTGCTTTTTCTGTAGTTGCAGGTACCACTGACAATGGCATTTACCTATCACAGCAACTTTGCCACTGTTAGCCACTGCTGTTGGTAATGGGAGACGGTTCCAAAGATGATGACAATTAAATGAGTGTATTTCTTTTTTCCCACTCACTGTTGCTTTGATGGTTTTTATCATTTGTATTTCTTTTGTCATTACTGAGTGGTAGTGAGGAGAACAAATAAGAGAGTCAAAGCTATGCTTCCAGAGTTCATGGATCACCAGTGTGATATTTGTGTCACTCCAAGCTGTATTTCATGAGCCTCTTGTCCCTTGTCCCTTGAGCAATGCTTATCACTGCTTCCACAGCTATAGATTATATCTTCTACAACTAGGCTAATTTTATGTCGGCAAAGACGAAGTGGTTCTTTGTTTATTTGCCCAGTTCCCCTTTCTGCCTCACTTACGATTAAAGATACAGCATGGGGTGGGGGTGTTTCTTGTTCACTTGCCCAGTATCTTCACAGGGTTGCTTTCCAACCTCTTTGCAAAGATAACTGACCATTTCTTACATCACATGGTTCCAGAGGAGGAGCAACCTTTATTAATATGCCATTTGTAGGGTATGACCTCAGAATTTACCAATACAATTTAAAGATTTTCCATTTTGTCCTGTCCTTCGTGGATGCTAAAATGTCTCATTCTTTCTATCAAATATTTGTTGAAAAACCAATTCACATAGCAGTGATTTCCATTTTTATGACCTCTTCTGAACTACAGAAAATATTAGTTAGAACACCAAGAAGAAAAGCTCTAGTGGGAAGGGGGCAGGATGGATTATGGTGAAATACATTGGGAGTTGCTAGGCTAAGTGAATTTATACATGTATTTATTGCATAGTTCCTTGAGATGCTCTGTGAATGTCTGAGAAGAGGGGAGATGTGAGGATTTCCCGATCTTATTCAACCACAAGATCTTCTGGCCTCTGAACCTTCTGTATCTTCTAGCATTCCTGGAAATGCAGTTTGGGAAATGATCAATCATTTGGTAGAAGCTAAAAGAGCTAATCCAAAATCATAGTTATAGAATTTGTTGATCTTTACTAGCATCACTTTAAAGCCAACAGGGAATGTGTATTTTTCTGCTGTCTTTACCTGTTGATGAGGTAGAAACAGTAGAGTGGGGAACGGAAGGGAACCTGGGCCAGGAGTGAGCACACAGAGGGAGGGGAGGGTGTCACAGGTGCCATGGTTGATGCTCACCACTGAGGCACCCACGTGCCTTGAAAAACAGTGGTTAAACAAACAAGCAAACAAACAAAACCCAGAGTTCTCCTAAAAAGCCAATAAGTATCTGGAAGTCTGTACTAAGGAACCGCCATTTTCTTTGCAGTTCTTGGGGATACCTAAATTGATGCTTTCAACTCTATATGGAAGTGAGAAAACACGGGCAGGAAGGAGGGAGAAGAAAAACAGGAATATACATGGAAACTCTTCATCAGGAGACCAGCCGTTTGGAAATGGCACTAAACCCCCAAATAGTTGGTATTTTTAAAAAATCTAAATAAGTAAGACTGGTAGACTTCAAACAACAGAAACTTTTATTCTCTCACAGTTCTGAAAGCTAGAAGTTTGAAATCAAGCGGTCAGCAGGACCATGCTCCCTCTGGAGGCTCTTAGGAAAATCCTTCCTTTCCTCCTCCCAGACCCTCCTGGTGGCTGCCCGCAGCCCTCAGTGTTCCTTGGCTTGTAGCTGTCTCACTGCAATCTGCCTCCATCATCACCTGGCCTTTCTTCTCTTCGTCTCTGTGTGTCCTGTCCTCTTCTTATAAACATACTAGTCATGGGATTTAGGGCCAGCCTTAACCCAGAATGGTTTCATCTCAGACCTTAACTAATTACATGTGCAAAGGCCCTGTTTATGAATAAGGTCACATTCTGAGGTTCTGGGCAGACATGAATTTTTGGAGGCGGTATTCAACCCAATGTGCCCTCTTGATTCTGCTTTATTTTCTCGATACTCATTTTTTCCATTAATTATTCTTCAATAACTATTTTAAAGCTTATTAGGAAAAAAGTTTTGTTAGGAATGCCCATCAGGCATATAGGTTGTTATATTATATATCTGAACTACTAATTTCTGATTTAAAAAGGATGAAGAAATCATTTTTTGCACTAACATATTCCTTGCAAAGTCATCTTTTATAGAAAAATTGAAAGTCCATATAAATATCTAGCAGTGGGGAGTAGTTTTATACATAAACTCAGTGGAACATTGTCTACTCACTAAAGATAATTTTCAAAGCTCTACATATATAACCTAATACATCTAAAAAGCATATTATATAATTTTTTCTTCCAGTTGTATTGAGATATAATTGACATACAGTGCCATATAAGTTTAAGGTGTACAGCATAATGATTTGATTTATATACATCATGAAATGATTATCACAATAAGTTTAGTGAACATCCATCATCTCATATAGATACAAAACTGAAGAAATAGGAAAAAAACCTTTTCCTTGTGATGAGAACTCTTAGGGTTTATTCTCTTAACAACTTTCATATTTAACATACAGCACTGTTAATTATGTTTATCATGTTGTACATATGTCCCTGGTACTTATTTATCTTATAACTAGAAGTTTGTGCCTTTTGTATAGCCACCCTGACAGGTGTGAGGTGATATGTCATTGTGGCTTTGATTTGCATTTCCCTGATGAGTTGTGATGTTGAGCATCTTTTCATGTGTCTGTTGGCCATTTGTATGTCTTCTTTGGAAAACTGTCTATTCAGATCCTTAGCCCTTTTTTAAAAATCAGGTTGTTTGTTTTTTTGATGTTGAGTTGTATGAGTTTTTTGTATATTAATCCCTTGTCAGATTTATCATTTGCAAATATCTTCTCCCACTCAGTAGATAGTATTTTTGTTTTGTTGATGGTTTCCTTCACTGTGCAAAAGTCTTTAGTTTGATGTACTCCCATTTGTTCATTTTTGCTTTTGTTTCCCTTATGTGAGGAGTCATATCCAAAAAAATATTACTAAGACTGATGTCAAAGAGCTTACTGCCTATGTTTTCTTCTAGAAGTTTTTTGGTTTCAGGTCTTACATTTAAGTCTTTAATCCATTTTGAATTTATTTTTGTGCATAATGTGAGAAAGTAATCTAGTTTCATTCTTCTGCATGTAGCAGTCCAGTTTTCCCAATACCATTTATTGAAGAGTCTGTCTTTTCCCCATTGTATATTCTTGCCTCTTTTGTCATAGATTAATTGCCCATATAAGTGTGGGCTCGTTTCTAGGCTCTCTATTCTGTTCCATTGATCTATGTATCTGTTTTGGTGCCAGTACCATACTATTTTGATTACTGTCACTTTTAGTATAGTTTGAAATCAGGGAGTGTGATACCTCCAGCTTTATTCTTCAAGATTGTTTTGACTAGTCGGGGTCTTTTGTGTCTCCATATGAATTTTAGAATTATTTGTTCTAATTCTGTGAAGAATGTTATTGGTATTTGATAAGAATTACATTGAATCTGTAGATTGCCTTGGGTAGTATGGCCAATTTTACCAATATTAATTCTTCCAATCAGGAACACAGTATATCTTTCCATCTGTTTGTGTCATCTTCAATTTCTTTCATCAGTGTCTTTACTTTTCCAAGTATAGGTCTTTTACCTCCTTATTTAGGTTTATTTCTAGGTATTTAATTCTTTTTGATGTGATTGTAAATAGATTGTTTTCCTGCTTTCTCTTTCTGATAATTTGTTGTTAGTGTACAGAAAAGCAACAGATTTATGTATATTAACTTTGTATCCTGCAACGTTACTGAATTCATTAATGAGTTCTGGTGTTTTTTGGTGGCATCTTCAGAATTTTCTATGTATAGTATCGTGTCATCTGTAAACAGTGACAATTTTACTTCTTCCTTTGCAATTTTGATTCCTTTTATTTCTTTTTCCTGTCTGATTGCTGTGGCTAGGACTTCCCATATTGTTTTGAATAAAAGTGGCAAGAGTGGGCATCCTTGTCTTGTTCCTGATCTGAGAGGAAATGTTTTCAGCTTTTCACTATTGAGTATGATACCAGCTATGGGCTTGTCATATAAGACTTTATTATGTTGAGGTATGTTCCCTCTATACACAGTTTGTTAAAGGTTTATAATCATAAATGGATGTTGAATTTTGTGAAAAGTTTTTTCTGCATCTATTGAGATGATCGTGTTACTTTTTTTTAATTTTAATTTTATTTATTTTTTATACAGCAGGTTCTTATTAGTTATCCATTTTATACATATTAGTGTATATATGTCAATCCCAATCTCCCAGTTCATCACACCACCATCCCCACCCCCTGCCGCTTTCTCCCCTTGGTGTCCATACATTTGTTCTCTACACCTGTGTCTCAATTTCTGCCCTGCAAACTGGTTCATCTGTACCATTTTTCTAGGTTCCACATATATGCGTTAATATATGATATTTCTTTTTCTCTTTCTGACTTACTTCACTCTGTATGACAGTCTCTAGATTCATCCACGTCTCTACAAATGACCCAATTTCGTTCCATTTTATGGCTGAGTAATATTCCATATCTGTCGATGGCCATTTAGGTTGCTTCCATGACTTGGCTATTGTAAATGGTGCTGCAGTGAACATTGGGGTACATGTGTCTTTTTGAATTATGGTTTTCTCTGGGTATATGCCCAGTAGTGGGATTGCTGGGTCATAAGGTAACTCTATTTTTAGTTTTTTAAGGAACCTCCATACTGTTCTCCATAGTGGCTGTATCAATTTACACTCCCACCAACAGTGAAAGAGGGTTCCCTTTCCTCCATACCCTCTCCAGCATTTGTTGTTTGTAGATTTTCTCATGATGCCCATTCTAACCGGTGTGAGGTGATACCTCATTGTAGTTTTGATTTGCATTTCTCTAATAATTAGTGATGTTGAGAAGCTTTTCATGTGCTTCTTGGCCATCTGTATGTCTTCTTTGGAGAAATGTCTATTTAGGTCTTCTGCCCATTTTTGGATTGGTTTGTTTATTTTTTCAATATTGAGCTGCATGAGCTGTTTATATATTTTGGAGATTAATCCTTTGTCCGTTGATTCGTTTGCAAATATTTTCTCCCATTCTGAGGGTTGTCTTTTTGTCTTGTTTATGATTTCCTTTGCTGTGCAAAAGCTTTTAAATTTCATTAGGTCCCATTTGTTTATTTTTGTTTTTATTTCCAGTACTCTAGGAGGTGGATCAAAAAAGACCTTGCTGTGATTTATGTCAAAGAGTGTTCTTCCTATGTTTTCCTCTAAGAGTTTTATAATGTCGGGTCTTACATTTAGGTATCTAATGCATTTTGGGTTTATTTTTGTGCATGGTGTTAGGGAATGTTCTAATTTCATTCTTTTACATGTAGCTGTCCAGTTTTCCCAGTACCACTTATTGAAGAGACTGTCTTTTCTCCATTTAATATCCTTGCCTCCTTTGTCATAGATTAGTTGACAATAGGTGTATGGGTTTATCTCTGGGCTTTCTATCCTGTTCCAATTATCTATATTTCTGTTTTTGTGCCAGTACCATATTGTCTTGATTACTGTAGCTTTGTAGTATAGTCTGAAGTCAGGGAGTCCTCCAGCTCCATTTTTTTCCCTCAAGACTTCTTTGGCTATTCGGAGTCTTTTGTGTCTCCATACAAATTTTAAGATTTTTTGTTCTACTCTGTAAAAAATGCCATTGGTTGTTTGATAGGGATTGCATTGAATCTGTAGATTGCTTTGGGTAGTATAGTCATGTTCACAATGTTGATTCTTCCAATCCAAGAACATGGTATATCTCTCCATCTATTTGTATCATCTTTAATTTCTTTCATCAGTGTTTTATAGTTTTCTGCAAACAAGTCTTTTGTCTCCTTAGGTAGGTTTATTCCTAGGTATTTTATTCTTTTTGTTGCAGTAGTAAATGGGAGCGTTTCCTTAATTTCTCTTTCAGATTTTTCATCATTAGTGTATAGGAATGCAAGAGATTTCTGTGCATTAATTTTGTATCCTGCAACTTTACCAAATTCATTGATTAGCTCTAGTAGTTTTCTGGTGGCATCTTTAGGATTCTCTATGTATAGTATCATGTCATTTGCAAACAGTGACAGTTTACTTCTTTTCCAGTTTGTATTCCTTTTATTTCTTTTTCTTCTCTGATTGCCATGGCTAGGACTTCCAAAACTATGTGGAATAATAGTGGTGAGAGTGGACATCCTTGTCTTGTTCCTGATCTTAGAGGAAATGCTTTCAATTTTTCACCATTGAGAATGATGTTTGCTGTGGGTTTGTCATATATGGTCTTTTTTATGTTGAGGTAGGTTCCCTCTATGCCCACTTTCTGGAGAGCTTTTATCATAAATGGGTGTTGAATTTTGTCTGAGATGGGCAGGAGAGGAGATGTTTACTTTTCATTTTATACATTTGAATGTTTATCATGTGCTTATATTATTTTATATTATAAAAGAAAAAAGTTAAGAAAAAAATTTAAAAATCATATCAATGTAATTAGGAAGGTGATTCTGCTAGGGGTAAATTTAAAAACATACAACTTTTACGAGTTGTAAATTATGTACTGCTTTAAGGGGATGAAAATAATGATTCCTTCTATAATATTGATAAATTATACAAAATTGTATGAAATTCTGTTTGAAAGTACTTGGAACTCTTCAACTGATGTTATGTAAAAGATGATTTTTTTTTTTTGGCCACACCGGGAGGCTTATGGGATCTTAGTTCCCTGACCAGGGATTGAACCTGGGCCACCACAGTGAAAGCACTAAGTCCTAACCACTGGACTGCCAGGGAATTCCCTAAAAGATGAAATCTTGAAATATTTCTCCAGTGTTTTCTCAGCTAAAACTTGCACTCACTTTATCTACATGGTACCAAAATTGGCTTTAAATATGCATTTTCCTTCTGTGTCTAAAAATAAGGCTAGTGCTGGTGGCGTCTACTGTGCTCCAGGTACTTTTTCATTGAATGCTCATAGTGCCTCTGCAGGGTGGGTGGTATTAGTTCTAATTATCCTATGAAGAAACTGAGGCTGGAAATATTGATCAACTTGTTCAAAGTCACACAAGTTGAGAGACCCCAAGGCAATTCACTTAGCTTGACCTGCCTCCCCATCCTTTTCATTTGGGAAAAAAAATAAAGGGAAACTAAGAGAAAATCATCTGGCCTTTTATTCTTGCCTTTACTTATTTCTTGTTTTCAGCAACTAGTTGTGCTTTTCTAACCTTGTCTTATGTCCTAGGAGAAGGTACTTAACAGAAGGCATCACAGGGGTCAGCGATTATAAACAGTTTGTTAGCTGAATTTTCATAGATGTTTTCAGTAAAACAGAGAATTCACAGCTCAATGATATTTTTTCCCCCCAGATATTGTGGATGCTTTATCAGATCCAAAGAAATTTCTTTCCATTACGGAAAAGAGAGCAGACCAAATGAGAGCTATGGGCATTGAAACCGTGAGTAGCAATGGTCAATTAAAGACAACCGAGTTGGGGAAGTTTGGTTGTCTAACAGTGATTACAAGAGCAAGACAAAGTAATAAATTAATAGAACAAGTTCAAAAGTGGTTTTTGAATCTGAACTTATCAATTCAACAAAAGAGTTTCAAAGGTCTATGAGGACGTAGCATATTTAATAAAATGTGACCCACTTCCTTACTGTGGCTTCACTCACATCCAGGGATCCTGGCCCCATTAGAAATGAAATGGAAAACATTCATGATGTTTTTAGGAACATTTAGAATATAGGATGCTTTTGTGAGACACTGAAATACCAGCTAACCTTATTCAGTGTATTAATGAAATTGGCGTTTACTATTGTTTATTTTTTACTAGTCTTGCATCCAACCTTCAATTTCAGTGCACAGTTGTGGTGTTTGCTTCTTTGTTTTTAAAACTCCCCTTACTCCTCAGTTTAGAATGGAAACGGAAATCTCTCCAGTAGCTGGAAAAAAAGAAGTTATACCCTGCTTGTAAAGGAGCTACATCTGCTTTCCTAGGCTTCATCATTTGTCTCAAGCCTGAGGAAACCATGTGTTTACTCCTGCCAAGCAAAGATCTATTTAAGGAATAGAGGCTAGGATGCAGAAGGGGAAAAGTTGATGGTACAGACTGGATTCAGTAAAAGGAAGAATGTGCAAGACATTTGAACGTGAGGTGGCATTCATTTGGGTCAGTATAAACATTTCTGTTCCAGAGTGACATCGCCGACGTGCCCAGTGACACATCAAAGAATGACAAGAAAGGGAAAGCCAACACAGCGAAAGCAAGTGTGACCCCTCAGAGCAGCTCAGAGCTCAGGCCCACCACCACGGCCGCCCTGGGAGCTGGCCTGGAGGCCAAGAAAGGTAAAGGAGAGTTGTCTGGGCTCCTTGTCTCTTCTGGCAATTTTAGAATCTTTGATGCAGGTATTTAGAATTGTTAATTTTGCCAATTTTCATGGTTCCATAAATCTCAAGAGCAGCAGGTTTTCTTGTGGGTTGAACAAACAGCTTAATTTCCCTGAGTGGTTAACAGGAAGTCAGTGTGTCATCTGCTAGATCCCCTGCACTGTAGTCATACTACATACAATATTCGTAGATCTAGAAATGTTTACATTTGGTGTCCTTTATGGAAAAAACATTCACAGAGTGAACTTACCGAACTCATCCCCTCTCTCCTCCAGATACTACCATAGGCATGGGCAGTGAGCTTATGAACCAACAGAATCCTGATTGTTCTGACATTCCTGCATTCCTTTATTGAGAATTTCCCCCCATCTGTAGATATTTAGCATCCGTGACTATTTATTTGTAAAATTATTGACGGGCATCTGAAGGCCAGTTCTGTGTGGTTACCTATGAATGAAACGAAAGATCATTAGAGGTGGCATTGCAAAGAATTATGTGTCCCGTGTGCTGGTATGTAGGGGGAGCAATTGTACTGATTATTTAAAGGGAACTTCCATTCTTATTGTCCAGGCCTCCATTCTGATTGGATGATCCCCATCCCATATGATAATTAAATATTGTAAATATTCTCCTTGACCTGAATCATTTACTAAATTCGCTCTTCTTACTTTAAGAAGAATTTCTGCTTTTCCTAATGGTTTTCTATTCAGTATATATATCTCCCATTTATATGTGAATTCAGCATCTTTGGTATAAGAAGATCAAGTTGTCTGTTTACTTAAATACACACAGTGCTGCAGTTTAAGGTAAGAAATGACAGGCTTTCCTTAACCAAAGCAGCATTGTAATTTAGCAGGAAACTAAGTGTGCACTGAGCTTTGTGAAACAAATTAGAGAATGAGACAGCACAAAAGTAGCCCCAGTTGTACTTTGCAACTTGTCTGTTTCCCCCTGGAAAGAATGTGGAACAAGGTAATGATACAGGATTTGGGCGTTCCATCCAGCACTGGTCGTTCTTAACATCAGCCACCCAGACAGAGATAGAGAGTGGAAAATGGAAGAGTTTTTGTTTAGTTAAAGTTCTTGTGTCATGCCCACCAGCACATAAAGACATTAGTAATTATAGTGAGTTAAGTGGCCTGCAAAAGCAGTGTGACTAGCTTTCAGAGGACAGAAGTGATCCTAGTTCTAGAAGGGACCATGTTTGTGTTTTGAACTGTTTCACTCCTGGTTCCAAATGAGATTACACAGGAAGGAGCCACTGGAATAAAGCTCTCCCTTTCCCTCGTCCCCTCCGCAGACGCCCTGAGGAAGAGGGTCTACACACTTTCATTTTGGCCTTTTGTTCAGGAGACTTGGGAGCCTCCTCTAAGTGGCAGTACTCGGTTCTATGAGAAATGCCTTTGCACCTCCAGAGACCTTACATGACCTGAGGGGTAAGATGGGACAGGCTTCCACCCCTCGACCAGGCAGTGTTTGTGAGCGCTGACCTCTCAGAAACAAGAGGGAGAGGGCCCCTTCCAGCTGGTGCTCAGAGGAGACAAGGATGATGTCCTAACTGAGCTGGGCCTTGAAACGAAGGTCTGACGTGAACAGGAAGAGAAGGTGGAGGAGCCCGGGAGGAGGCCACATAGGAAGCAGCCAGGGGTAGGAAAGGGGGCAGGACCAGTCCTGGTCTGGAAGGATCTGGGACCACCTGAGAATGGGAAATGACATGAGAGGATTTTTTTAAAAAGACTAGTACAGTCTTGGCAGAAATATTCTTTAAAAGGAAGGAATGGATGCTAAGGGCAAGTGAAGAATTAGAGTATTTGTGCCTCTACTATAATGCTTATCACCTTATATTTATATTATATATTTATTCACATTATATTTATATGACGTGATAACAACCAGAGAAAGCAGTTATTGCCGACAAGACCACCCTTCTGTCATTCAATGTGTCCCTGGAATGATGCCTAGTAAAGATCTAAAGTCTCTTCTCTTAAGAAGTAAATGGCTGATGAACGAATGAGCCATACTAATGGCCAGGAGGGCATGAATGAGGCTGGAAGTACTCAGAGGGAAAGGAAGGATGGAAATCAGTTGGCGGCTTGGATATGGGACTTAGGAGGTAACTCAGCGACTTCAAGGTCAGGTCACAGAGAGAGATGGTGCCGTTGAGTGAAGTAGAGAACTCAAGAGGAAGAAAAGCTTTGAGTAAGATGATTCTGGTCCTGGACATCATCAGGTTCAAGCTGTTGGTGGTACATCTGGGTAGAAACATGCAACAGCAGAGCTGTGGTAGGTAAAGAGGAGGTAGAAGGGAGAGAAAGAGAGAGAGTGAATGTGAGAATGCTTAGAAAGATAGCAGGAATAAAAACAAAGAAAAAGAGAGAGAGATCTATGTTATAAGAAGAATGAGTTTTGGAAGGTATTGTAGACAGTCCAGAGAAGTTAAGACTGCATAATTACTGTTGGATCAGGGATGCCTGGGTGATGAGAATGGAAACCAGGTTAGAAAAATTGATGATTTAAGATATAAAATGGTTGTTGTGTAGAGCAGTAGCATGTTGGTAGGAACCAGTGAAGAGAAAGAGAAGGAAAATGCAAGAGAGAGGTATATAGTGAAACAGCCTCTGAGGAAGAGCTGAATCAAGAGAAAGGAAATGATCCTGCTGCATAAAGAGGGAAGAGAGGTGTCCTGTCTGAGCCAAGAAGAGAAGTTTCAGGGTGAAAAGGAAGCTGTCAGGGTGGAGCCCGACAGAATTTGCTGTGAACATCTGTGAAGGTGAGGACTCCTGAAGTTCTACATGATTTCTCTTAGACACACAGTCAAATAGTAATAACTGCACCAATGATGCTTGATTTTCTCTTTAATTTTAAGGATAAAGAATTAAGGAAACTCAACTAGTTGATTTCCAAATTACGGTTTGAGAGAAAACAAGTCATTTTTAATGAGCTGCGTTGATAAAAACAAAAAATATATATACTGAACCTTCAACTAGTCAAAATCTTTGGGGCCCAAATTGTAGAAATTCACCCCTACTTTCACACCAGAAGCCTGGAGACCTACACTATCCAATATAGAAACCACTGGCCACATGTGGCTCTTTGGGCTTAAAAATCAAAACTTGAGTTCCTCAGGTGCACTGGCCACATTTCAGGTGCTCAAGAGCTACGTGGAACTCATGGCCATCCACTGGGCAGCTCACAGATGGAACATATCCACTCCTGTTGGAAGTCCTATTAGACAAGCTGCTTTGGACATATAGATGAAACCA
This sequence comes from Lagenorhynchus albirostris, assembly GCF_949774975.1. Lineage (NCBI taxonomy): Eukaryota > Metazoa > Chordata > Mammalia > Artiodactyla > Delphinidae > Lagenorhynchus > Lagenorhynchus albirostris. The sequence continues at coordinate 36,714,095 of NC_083109.1, forward strand.
AGCATGTACCAGTTCCTGTTCTGTAGAGTGTGTTTTTTTCCTAACTAACTAAATCATTCACAGGAACTAACACTTTTATAATGTGTCTTTCTCCAAAAAAGACCAAAGGTTTATGTTTTCACAGGGTCCTGTTAATCAAGATTTCATCGAACAAACACCAAAAAAGAGTCTCATCAGACTAGGTCAAACTCTTAGTATTTGTTAGATCTCCAGAGGACCTTGCATGCCCCCCAATTCTGTGTGTTCATTTTATAGAAGAGAGAAAAGAGACCCAAAGATAGGGAACTCTTAGTGATGCCAGGATAGACTCCTCTGCCCTGCAGTAAAGCAGGGAATTAGCTTGTGATGTCAGACCTAAGAGATTAGAGAGTAGCCCCATGATCCCTTGACACCCCTATCACAAAATGTTATAAATCAGAAGACTGATTTCTCTCCGCCATGACTCTCCTTTTTTCTGTCCTTACCACGCTCACACTGGATGTGCACATCTTCTTAAAATGAGTACAGCTGAAAAACAAGAACCTAGAACTTGACACCTATCTTTCTTGAATATTTCATACCTAGCCTTTGGGATTCTAACGGAAATCAATTATAGTACAGAGTGCACATTTGTCTTGTTTGCCTAAGATGAAAATCTGCAGTCAAACAGAACATGTTTTGGGATTCGCCTACAAATGTGGTTGCCATGACAACACCTGGCTTAGCATCACTCCAGTAACAGGATGACTTAGTATATTAATCTAGGTCCTCATGACAGCGTCCTGTTCTACGATGGTTTGATTTCATTATTTTCTGTCTGTTAAAGGCATTTTTGGACTCAGTAGTATATCACTTAAATGCTAAAATTAAACTCAGTTAAAGAAAGCGGCTGAAAAAATGTTTTGTTCTTTGATGATGGTTAAGCTGGGAATAGAGTTGGTAGTTAGTGGACTGATAGGATGAGCCTTCAAATACAAAGATAAAGGTAACTGTAATAGATGCTGCTGTGCCTGGTCTGATCTCCTCTATGGGGTTGGTGTCACAACCCTCAGTGTCTGGGAATACTGGCTGACTGCAAATCACAGCTGCACTTTTCTCCCTAGAGTTGCCCTCAGACCATGCGAGTTCTCTTGCCTCGAAAAGGAAGATTCTGTAAAATCTCTGACACCCTTAGCTGAGTGATATGGGGTTACAAAAGCCCAGTTTCCTTACCTCAAACTAGAACAACACCAGAGGGCCGTTTATGCTAAAGAATTTCCTGTAGGATCAGACCTAGGCTGGATTTCAGCTAGAAAGACACTCAAGCTTCTTCCTCTACCCTATCCTGCTTCTCTCCCACCCTCTAAGGGGTTTCTCCTGAGAGCCTTCCCTTGATAAATCGTGTGTACACAAATCCCCTTTTCAGGCTCTGATAGTAGGGAACCTGACCTAAAACAATAAACGTTTCAGGTAAGTGTCTAATTAATTGCTCTGTAATAGGAAACTAAGATGTTTATATCCATAACATGACATGGAAAGCTGCGTCAGCATCTTTAGATGCAATTTCAAAACTGTGAATTTGATATGATCACTTATTCTCTCTCATTTTTAATATACACAGTGACTTTTTGTTTCAGGTATTGAACTGATCCCTCAAGTGAGGATAGAAGATTTAAAGCAGATGAAGGTAAAATTACTCCATCATTTTGCCAGCACTCTTGTGTTCTGCCTGTTGGTGAAACTGACTTATTTTTGTTTCTCACCAACTGTAATCATTGTGGTAGTACTACACACTTATTTGGGATCCTGTCTTTCTTTTTCCCCCCCACAGGCTTACTTGAAGCATTTAAAGAAACAACAGAAGGAGCTCAATTCTTTAAAGAAGAAACATGCAAAGGTACAGTGTTTTGTGTGGGCAAGCAATATGTGTGTGTAGTTTTGTTTGCTTGTTTGTGTGTTTTTTCCTTTCATCTCGCTGATGAAACCTCACAGCCAAAAACACTACTTAGAAACTGATACCAGCCAACTGGGCAGAAGGACCTTCATTTTAACTGCTTAGAAATGAAATTTAAAAATAGAATCCATTTGGGATTGGTTGTCACTGATTTGTGATCTGTGTTTCTAACATTTATTTCAAAAGCATAACAAAGCTTCACCCATTTCACAATTGTTTCATAATTTGACTTTATCTAAACGAGTGGGCTGTCACCTGACTATTGAAAACCAGCGCATAGTCTTAGTCTCTGGGTACCGAAATTCCCTTAGTCACTGGCAAATAGTTTGCCATACACGGTGTGTCAGGGGAGATGCTGGCCAGCTCCAAACTTCTCACCCAAGCCACCTAGAGAAAGAGTTTGTCTCACCTTCCCCCCCATTATGTAAACTCTGCTTGCTGGCCTACTTATGGAATATAGTTGTTGTTCCTACTTACCCATAAGAAGAGGTCTTTGGACAGTGATCATGAGAAATTCTAAGTTAGCTACAAATTTAAGAGAATAGCAGGAATTCTCACGTAGGTTGAAAAACTTCACAGCACCCAGACGCCATCCTGCTTTCAAGTCTTCCCTCACTGGGAAAAGAGACAAACGTGATATGTTTTTCCTTCCTAAGATGTATCACAACAGCTGCTGCTGCTGGAAGGGTAAATATGTCCTCTTCCATTACGGGTAAGGAGAGCAAGAGAAATTTTAATTTCTTAACTTGAAAGGACTTCTGAATTCTTTTAAGCTCATGTTGCCATCCCACTTCTTTATACCCTGACCCCAGCCTCAAACCAAGGCACAGCCTGCAGAGCTGGACTTGAGTGATGAACCTCTGAGTCACTTCAAATACGAAGATGCAAAGAGTGCAGCCTGGAACTCTGTCATCTCTTTAATGGTTTGTGCTCCTTTGAGAAATTTGGCCTAATCTTGGCCTAGTAACAGTCCCTGTATTATTGCCTTCATGGATTTGCTGATATAGCGGTCACTTCAAAGACTGCTCAAATTTCAATTCTATTCAGTGGAATTCCTTTCATTGCCCACGTGGGAAACCCGCCACAGATGTTTATAAGTGTGGAGACAGAGCTCAAGTAGGGATTTCCATTTTATTGGTCATTGGCAGCAAGCTGGAATATGGAAAGGGAACAGAAAAGGGAGAGAAAAGGAAATGAGAATGCACTTTCAATGACTTTGGTTATTAGGAATGGAGTTGGTAACCATATGGCAAGGCATCATCCACCAGATTTTCCTTCTGTTTAAGTTGGATCTCTGTTATTGAGGCAGGCATCTCAATGGCCTTTGGACTGATTGGAAATTTAAACATTTTGCCTGAGTCTCATTTAATATTTCCTTGAGGCATGACCAGGAAATATACCATGTCTGATAATAATAAGAATAATATACCATCTAGGATTTTTGTATGTGAAGTATTTTCCAGATGCTGTGCTCAGCACTTTATATTTATTACCTCATCTTATACTCTCTACCCTATAAGATAAATTCTAAGTCCCCATTGTGCACATGTGGAAGTTAAGATCAGGGAGGTGAAGCCATGTAACTAATGCCCCAGCATTAGAGGGTAGCAAAGCCAATATTTGAACCCAAATTGTCTTGAGTCTGGAACCCATACTCTTATTGCATTATTCTGTGAAGGATATTGGATGCTTCAGTAAGTAAACAAGTTCCCGCATTGCGTCAAAGGCAGTGGCAGCACATGGGACAGTATGTAAATCTCCATCTAGTTTGGACAGTGTCAATATACTGGTTACCTGGACAGCTGCTGAGGAAGGTTGCTCCTTGGTTCTTTAGAACTTAACCTATATAACACTGAGCAGAATTGTCTGCTGGTTCGCTATCTAAAGCTTCGAGTTCAGACTGTCTCAGTTCTATTAACAGGCCTATCTGCTTAATCGGAAAAGTGGCAAAGATGGTGCCTTAGTCAGTTTGGGCTGCTATGACAGATTACCATAGACCAGGTGGCTTAAACAACAGTTTCTTTCTTACAGTACTGGAGGCTGGAAGTCCAAGGTCAGGGTGCACCAGTTTCAGTGTCTGATGAGGGCCCCCTTCCTGGTTTACAGACAGCCTCCTTCTTACTGCTCCTTACATGGTGTGGAGAGCTTTCATCTCTTTCCTGTATCTTCTTATAAGGGCACTAATCCCATTCATGAAAGCTCCACCCTCATGACCTCACCACTTCCCAAAGACACCCCCTCCAAACACACTGGGGATTAGGGCTTCCACATTCAGAGTGGGGAGGGATACAAATATTCAGTCAATAGCAAGTGAAAAATTATTTTTGCATGAGAGAATTTAGAGGTAGCTTTGATAGCTCTTCCCCTCTGATGGCACTGAACTTTATTCCTTCCATTTTCTTCACACTTATTGGTGAGGAAATATTAGTATTTAGTAACAAATAATTCCTATATGGCAGAATAGAATCCAAGTTGCCTTCATTTGCAGAAACAACTTCAAGCTTCTTGGAGCCCCACATTCTAATAGAACCAAAACTTAAAAGGAGATTTTAAATCTCCCTAAATCCTACCATCTAAATTTGTGTGGACTTTCGTAACAGCTTTAGTGTACATTTTTTGGAGGAAGCCTTCAAAATACCTTCAGTCAAGTAACAGAGCCAAATTGCACAGTAAAATATACAGTGCTTGCCTGTTGCTTTTCAGAATGCTTTTTGAAAGCATTTCTTAGCAGGCAAATGCGTTTCATGGCTTGTTTTCCATATCCTCATGTACTTCAGAAGTTAAAGTCACAAATGTATGATTATAAGCTTATGATGAATTCCTTCTCCCACATTAAATACACAGGGGGCCCACTTTTCTATTCAACCTGCTTTGGCAGTATAATTTATGAACTCTGAATTCCATAATCTTTTTATATAGAACTACCACTACTAATAAGGCTGACATTTATTTACTGTCACTTTTGTGTTACACATTGTATATACATTCTTAAATTCTCGCAATATCTCTGAAACCCAAATGGTACTATCCACATTTTAGACATGAATAAAATGAAATTCAGAGAAGTGCCTAGAGCAATATAACTCACTCATGCTGGTTATAATTAAAGTGCTTTTCATCTATTTGAACTGTCCAAAGGCTTTGCAAATAATTATTTTCAAACAGTTAGACCTTTCTCTCTATAAAGTTTCTGTAACTTTTCAGTCTATAGTACTTCCCTAATTCTTTCCACTGTCTCATCTGAGCCAACTTTTAAGATTAAGGGTATATTGGAATATTTACTTGCCCAATATATACTGAGGTCTACTCAACTAATGCACTTGTCTTTAAAGCTGAAAAAAAGAAACACTGGTGAAGGAGGTGAGAGGATGTGATGAATCTATTACCACTGGACCCACTTAGTGCCTGATCCCATTTGATCTTATTTATCCTAACACTAGTTTTTCTATCTGTCAATACTTTTCAAAAGGTAAAACTAGCTAATATATACATAAGCATTTATTATTTGGTATTCTTATAACAATTATATAAAGGAGTATTATAATTATATTAACTTGTATCAGTTAGCTTTTGCTGAGTAACAAACTATCCCCAAACGTAGTGACTAAAAACAGCCACTGTTTATTTAGCCCACAATTTTGTAGCTCAGCTGGATGATGTTCCTGGTCTCATCTGGGTTCACTTGTGCATCTGCTGTCACTACCAGTTTGGCAGATGGTGGGCAGATGTGGGGGGCTGGCTGACTTTGGAAGGCCTCTGCTTTCTGTGGTCTCTCATCTTCAGCAGTAGTCCAGGCTTGTTCACATGGTAGGGGTCCCAAGAGACCAAGCCTCAGCTCAGAACTGGCACAGCATCACTTCCACCTCCATCTCTTGGCTACAGCAGGTTACAAGGCTGTCCCAGGTTCAAGGGATGAGGACTCTACTTCTTGGCAGGAGGAACCACAAAGTCAGGTTGCAAAGGGAATTGGATACAGAAAGAGAAATCATTGTGGCCCTTTTTGCAAACAGTCTACCAACCATTTGCCAGATGAGATAATTTACACTTAAAAGAAACACAGCTTGACTAAATCACCCAGCTTTTAAATGGTGGAGCCAAGCTTTGGACCAAATTCTATCAGACTCCAGAACTCAAGCTCTTCATCACTGTATTGGGTTGCCTCTGAGTTTTCCCACATTAGTTTTTATTTCCACACATCTTGATGGTCTTAGTGAAAGGTTTTTAAGAGTAGTCATGAGTCTACAGGGCACAGATATCTTGGCATCCTTTGGGACTGCTTTTTCAACACATGATCCTTGGGCCAAGAACTGGAGGCTTCATAGAACTGCATATTCTTGTGCCCACTGGAGACTTTGTTATCATCTCCAAGGAGAAATCTAGGAAATACATTTTAAATAAGCTCCTCTCCTATGCACACTAAATTTTGAAAACTGTTTCTTTAGGAATATTATTTAGCACTCTCTACTGTTCCTCAGTGAAAACCCCACTAAAGGCCTGTAAGATACAGAACAGGCCTCCCTGAAAAATGGGTTTTGCCCTGTTGTCAAGCAATAGTAAGGATTAACTACCCCAGCCTTTCTGTGAAACAATATTTATATAACCCTTTCTAACAGTTACAGTGCTACCTAACTATGGCCACTAATTCAGTCTTTTTCTGAAACACCATGTAGGCAAAAAAAAAAGCAATAACAAAAACTGAATGCATCCCTTGGACCACCAGTTTGCAGCATCATCACTAGATGAGTCAAATAAAATGCCTGAGAATCTGACTAAAATTTGGCATTTCAGTAAAGCTGCTAATGGAAAATATGCTCTTTGCTATGCAAGCAGTTTTGCTGTTAATAAACACCAAGACTACTGTTAAACTCATCAAATGTAATTCGTGGTAAGAAGTCAGTAACAGACCTACAACTCTGTCATGAAGTAGAAATGGGCAGAGACACAGCAACCACCCACAAAGGTAGCTTACTGGTAATCTCAGAGGTGCGTGCTGAGCAAACGTGATTTACTCAGATGTTTCAGTATCATCTGTGGCGTGAGAATTTATGCCCAGAGTCACATCAGCCACAAGAATGAATTGCAGCAGAAGTTTTTCCCAGAAGAAGCTGAATTTACTCTTAATGTTTTTTTTTTTTTCCACTGAGCAAATAGATATACTGTAGCTTTTGAGGTTACTATTGATTTTTTTTTCCTTTAGCAGTTCATGGTGGTAGACAGTTCTTTTTTTTTTATTGGAGTATAGTTGATTTACAATGTTGTGTTAGTTTCAGGTGTACAGCAAAGTGAATCAATTATACATATACATATATAGAGCAGGTACTCTTAACTTTGATAGAAACATATACAAATCCTGCTAAAAGCCATACATTAATTTCCCCAAAATGTTCCAATTAAGATAGACTTTTAAGTCAACATATTTAATTTTGGTACTCTTGACCTGAAAGAATGAAAAAGGGCTTATCTCTTCCATAGGGTATCATGACTCAGTTAAGGACCAAAAGAATAAAATCAATGATAGTTTTTTTTGTTTGTTTTTTGTTTTTAGTATAAATAAGCTTAGAGATAATTTCCTGGCTCCTCTAGTTTGTACAACAGGAAGCTGAAGCTTGAGCCCACCGCCATGCCCATCACGTGATGATCAGTAATTAGGTCCCCATTTCTTTGTGAAAGGGGAAGTGTTGTCTGGGAACCAGATTATCCCAAAACTTCAATACCTGCTACCTACCACGCAGGGATAGTTTTGAGCACAGAGAGAAACACAAGAGATAATTTTTCAAGGTGAGCTTACTTGTTATGTGTATTCATTGTAATCATTTTAATTCAATATGCTTCTAATTTTTTAAAATTCTATATATATTAGGTAACTTGCAGCTCATAACCATGAATTAGGTTGGGCAAACAAGGTCCTGTTCAGTTTTCTAATAAAGAAATTGAAGCCTGGAAAGATTTATGTTTGTTACACAAGGCCACTAGGATGAGCTGGGACCAGAATCCAAGTCCTCTTATTGCTTTTCCATGCTAATTTTTTTAATTCATGCAACAAATATTTACTGAATCTACTTTGTACCAAGCATTGGGCCGTGTAGTGGTGAAAAAAAGAGGTTTTCCCTGCCCTTGTATAGCATATCTTATATACTTGAAGCCATCATGAATGCCTTTATGGTACAAACACCCTCATTCCTCATATCTTAATTGGGTTAATTAAGGTTCACCAGAATACTTCCTTAAGCAATAGTCTATGTCAGCTTACTTCCAATCCTCAGAGCCTCTTTTTTTTTCCTTTTCTTGTGCTGCACTAGAATATTTAAAGAAACAATCTTCTCCACCCTCCTTTCAATGATATTTGCAAGAGACATAGCAATGTGGCACCTCTGAAATGTTTTATTCTAGACTTGCATAGAGCCCCTTATTTGCCCAGGAAAATTAATGCATGTGCCAGACAGGCATGATGATTACTAAATCTTAGAAGGAAGGCTAGTAGTAGGGTGATTTAGTGGGTTTTTCCCCCATGACAATGCAAGAGTAGCTAAATCCATTTAAATAAGGATACATCGACGTGTCAATCTATTCCTGCAGCAGTAGGTTAAGCTTGGAGGAAAAGTTTATTGATTTAACTTCTCAGGCTGTTCTCCCTTCTCCCAGGTCACTCTCTGCATGTTTTCATGAGTACTGAATAATATAAGTAGATTTGTATGTAATTGTATTTCGAATAAGGTATAACAGGCATTTGAAATATGATTTCTCTTATATTTAATCCTAACAACCCTATGAAGTAGGCAACAATCTCCCAATTATAAAGATTGAAGAAGGTATCAGTCTCCCAATTATAAAGATGAACAGACTGAGAGGGTAAGTAGCTTGTCCTAAGACCTGAGACTGTCCATGTCCTTAACCCAATGCAGAACCCCTAGTTTATAACACAAAAGGGCACAGATATTGGTAACAGGACTGGATTTATGAGGTGTTCCAAGTTACCATAAATTAAGCAGGACATTGTTACCTATAATTCCCTAACCCCAAATCCAGAGGAAGGTAACATCACCTCGGAGCACTCATTGTCCCTGTTATCAGGTCCTATTCCTAGAACCTTCCTGCCTAGCACCACCTTCCTCCATGCCTTCTCCCAGAGGCATTTATTCACTGGACAGGAATGCTGAGACCATGTGCACCAATGCATTTCTGAAGAATTTATATATAAATGAACTGTAAATCAAGTCCTGTGTTAACCTGCTAACAGTATTGGGAAATTAAGAAAATCTTGGGAAAGTTCAAAATCCCTCCCACTTTATATTTTATGAAATCTTTTAAGATATCCATGAATTAGGTTAAAGGTGAGCCTACCTTAGGAAGAAAATTAATTTTAAATAATTAAGTCACTCACTTTTGTTACTCACTTAAAAAAATAAGCAAAAGGAAACATGACCATGAGGGTAGTTATATAACCTGAGCAAAGTCTATCCATTCCAGACTTTAGTATCATCTCATTTCTCTAAGTCTCTCAAGAGTAAGACTAAGATATAACATCAAGCATCATCTTAGAGTGGATATTACTGATTGAACTGTTTTCCTCTATGATTAGGGGCTGATCAGCTAAAGAAATCTGATTTCAGTTAAGTCCCTGGCTATGACCAAATTATCAGGAAGAAATAATGTTTATAAAGAAATACTTATTTTCAAAGCATTGCAGCCCCATTTTCAGTGATTGAAGGAAGCATGTGGAGAAATATTTTAACTATCTGTAAAGCTGAAGGCCAGGGTTCCTCAACATTCTGTCATCCTTGTGAGTGCATCTAGATTAGGAAGCTGGCAAAAATATCAATTTATGGGGATTCAAAATGAGCTGATATTGACAACCACAGTGGAGGTTCTCACTGTGTAATGATGGTATTCAAGACCTTCCAAAACGTGTCCGGTGTTTAGAAGCCATGCCACATAATGAATAGTTATATTCAGCATGTAAAAGAGAATAAATATGGTAGCTGAACTTGGGTTTTTGGGACTAGGTTGTAGAAGGGGCAGTGGACTCATTAGATGACTCAGCAGAACAAAGATGGATGGGTGGCAGTTCTATGGAGACATCTATGTGCAGAAGAAAGAACTTTGGGATGATTGGTGTTGCCCAGCAGTGGGCAGGGCTGCCTTTTGATGTGGGCATGTTCAATGGACTGAGACTGGAAACCCACTTGTTGGAGAGACCTTATGGGAATACAAGAAACTCTTGGGTTGAGTGGGAGATTGGAAGTCTTTCCAGCTCCCAGACTCAGTTACTCCTTGATTTTCAAACCAAGACTCTGAAAGAGCTGTTGAAAATTATGCCAGCCCAACATGGGATAAAGTTTATCAGCTACACTACAGGTCTAACTCGTCACTACAAATTCTTCTCGTTCAGGAGCACAGTACCATGCAGAAGCTACATTGCACACAAGTTGACAAAATTGTGGCGCAGTATGACAAGGAGAAGTCAACTCATGAGAAAATCCTAGAGAAGGCAATGAAGAAGAAGGGGTAAATGCTGTTTATGTCCTTCTGGAGGCTGTTTGCCTTTTTATGTTTTGTCTTTTCCCACAGTTCAACTGCCTGTTTAGGCCAAGGAAGAACTTAGTCTTATCTGTGTTTTCATCATTAACAATGATTCCTGGAAAATAAGCGACTCACTCAGCTGAAGGGAGTGACTGAAGTGGAAAAGAGGAGCTTTATTCAAGTTCTGCAGCTGTTGGTTAATGAAGTAATAACTGTGTCTTTCATGGTACCTTTAAGGTGAATGGGGGTCGAGGGGGAGAAGGAAGGACAAATTACAGCTGGAAAAATTCCAGAAATCATTTTGCATTGCTAGGTAATAAATAATAAGGTTGATACACTCAAGGAAAAAAATGCAATTTTGATGTTTAATATTACAAGAATCCTTAGCTTATGCCAACAGATGAAACTGTTGAATAAAACCTATCACTGCATTTACCTTGCAAGATTTTATCTATTGATAGAATTAAGCTGGGGGAATGTTTCTGTGATGCTGCAAGCTCACTGAATAACAGAGCAGGAGGGAAACACACTCAGTGCCAGCCATGGAGAAGTGATAAGTTGGATGTTTAGAATGTGCCTCTCAGAGACACTCTCTATTAATAATATGATGAAGCACTCTGACTTAGGCCATAATAAATCAGAGCATATATGCTGAAGGCAGAAGCTCAGGGCCTATTCTGGTTTCAGCAATGATATGGATATTCCAAAAGGAAAAATTAATCACTGAAATAAGCAGTAATAGTTGCTGGGCAATTGCCTAGTATATATTTCCTACTCACAATAGAGTAAGAAGCAAAAATTACCCTGCATTGCCAAGAAATGCTATTTTTCTCCCTTGCTGGCATGTGTCAAAGACAAAAATCTGGCTTTACAAAAGTGGAAGAATTGAAAACTCGCTTCAAGGCTGAGGTCCTATTTTTCAGTTCTCATCCTAAATAGTGTATTATTGAATAAATAAAAAATAGCTTGAAGAAAAGCAGGAACCAAAATGGAAACTCTGACAACAAACCTTTAACAATGAAATAATTGTTAGGTCTGAAATGTCTCTTTGTGTAGTGGTTGAATTGAGTAATCACGATACAGATATTTTGTAAGGTGTGCATCTATTACTGGAAGAACCGAGGCTGCCCAGTGAGCCATGGCGTCTCATGTTTGATGAACAAATTGTCTTCATTGGAAGGCTTTGGAGCAAAGGTTCCTGGGAGAGGAAAGATATCTAATGCCTGGCATGCATTTGTGGTTTTCCATTTTCAGGGGAAGTAATTGTCTCGAAATGAAGAAAGAAACAGAAATTAAAATTCAGACGCTGACATCAGATCACAAATCTAAGGTAAGAAAATACCTATTTTTACAGCAGCAACTGCAGAAGATACTGTGTAATTTTTTAGAAGCTGCACCCAGTTTAAATCAGAAATAACAGTAGCCTGGGGCTCTGGGCTCACTGGCTTGGAGAAGAGCCATTTCATGGAACACCTTTTCCTTAATTTGTAAACATATGCTCACAATATCTATGTTGTCTGCCTCAGAGGCATCAAGGGAAACAACTAAAAGGAAATAGTGTATAAAATACACAATATGATTCCCTATAGAAGTAACATTGATCATAGGACAGAAAACCACCCACCTTGAGGATTCAGTAGCTCTTTGATACTTATTCCGTCCTAACTTTGCTGTGGAAGTTTGGGATGGGAAAAAATCCAGAGCTGAGATTCTAGGAGATGAGCCTAATTACTTGGATTCCCCCAAAGACGCAAGAAAATAGTTTAGGGGACATTAATTAAGATTATGGACATTTTGGAGAGCTGAGCACCAAGGTGCCATCAAGAACATAAATAATTATAATAATTATAAAAGAAAAGAAACTGTGAAAGAAAGTTTCCAACTGTAGCTTTTGGTCAAACCAGCCAGCCTCCCTATGTCTACATGCAGCTCTGTCATCCAGCCAGCGACCCTGCCACACACCTGGGCCAACCAGGCATCCAAGCCGAAGTTCTCTTTAGTGCTGTGTATTTTGTGTCCACTCTGCCATGCAGTCTGTAGAGGCAGTAAGCTGTGTATCTTTAAGAGTTGTTCCCCACTCTCTCTTTCTCTTTTCTTAACTGGAATATGTGAGAATTAACAACTATGCAACATGCCATGATTTTTAAATGCTTTGCATAAATAGGAAAGCAGAAACGTTGGCCACCATATCAATTTGCTTTTGCTGCGTGAAACACCATGCCGAAATTTAGTGGCGTAAGACAGCTACCGTGTATTAGCTCAGAGTTCAGTGGGTTAGAATTTGGGCTATACTGGACAGTTCTACTGATTTTGGCTGGGCTCATGTGTGTGTCAACAGTCAGCTGGGATTGATAGCCTCACTCAGCTCTCTGGTGGGTAGCTGACTGCTGGTTGTTTTTTTCCTACATGACCTCTCATCCTCCAGCAGGCTAGCACAGGCTTTACCACAGGTTAGCCTCAGGGTTCCAGGCATAGAAAAAGGATAAGTACTTTCCAAGCTTCTGCTTGTATCACATTTGCTACTGTCTTGTGGCTAAAGCAAGTCACAGGTCAGCCAGATTCAAGGAGGTGGAGAAAGAGAATCTAGCTATTGATGAGCTGTAAAACCACAGTGTGAAGAGCATGGATACTCTTTGCAGGAGAAGACTTTCTACCTCAGCATCTGTTCAAATGACACAATAAGTCATGATCCAGGAATAAGAGAACACAGCTCTCTATTCAGATCTGTGGCCTTGTGGAAGTGAACCTGGAAAAATATAAGGTGATGAAGAGAATTCTGATAGAATTGCTAAAGGAGCCCAAAGCCCAGACAAACCAGAGTGTGGGTGAGTTAGGCAGTTGAAATAACGAGTCATGATTAAGTATTTAGAGCCAAAGTGATTGCTCTATTTTAATAAGCAATGACTTCCTGATTCCCACTGATTAGTACATATTTTTGCAGGTTATATGGGTGTCTACTGATTGACCAAGTAAATTGGTGGGAGGGATCTGAAATGCATGGCTAATACTGTGCTTTCAGTTCCTACCTGACCTGTGAGAATTCCAAGTGGCACCACCCCCTTTTCCCCATGCAGGTCAAGGAGATCGTGGCGCAGCACACAAAAGAGTGGTCAGACATGATCAACACTCACAGTGCAGAGGAGCAGGAGATCCGGGATCTGCACCTCAGCCAGCAGTGCGAGCTACTCAGAAAGCTCCTCATCAACGCCCACGAGCAGCAGACCCTGCAGCTGAAACTGTCCCATGACAGGTGGGAGAGTTAGCTCCAGAAGACACTCCCAATTTTTACAAAAGACTAGTTTTGTGGTGTGTGTGTGTGTGTGTGTGTGTGTGTGTGTGTGTGTGTGTGTGTGTGTGTGTATGCACCTGTCAAGGTAGTAAGGAAAATCAACTTGACATACAACATTGAGCTTTTACATATATCCTATTGTACAGTTGACGTGAGCAAGAGGAACTATGAGAAATGGCCTCTGCCATCAAAGGGCTTCCAAGCATTGGCAAGATCTCACATTCCCATGACAAATTAAGTCACGTTACAAGTAGCATATGATACGTACTAAAACGTGTCACAGGCTCTACCGCCTCCAAGTGGTCCCAGATGCTTCATAGAATGATAAGGCTGGAGGTGGCCTTTGAAAAATGATCTGGAGCCTCTTAGAAGAGAAGACATAGAAGGAGATAAAGACCAAGCAGTTGAGCTCCTAGAGGGATTGGTTCTGATCACTCAGAGGTACCTGAGGAAAGACCCTTGTTTCCACTGTCTGGACTTCTATGAATTCTAGAAAAGCAGGCCTGATCAAGAAACAGCAAAAAGTATCTGTTTATTTTGGTCTCACCCCATTTCAGCAAATTGCATACTGAAGATGATGAGCTGGACTTTTTCCCAGGGCAGAAGAGTGTTTAGGTCAGTTATGTCTTTTTATCACAGCTTTGTTGCAGCTCGCCTGCGCCTTCCTTAGTGCCAGCTGTATGCCACAGTTATGGTCTGTTGATACACACAAAAAAGTAGAAAACAGAAGCATTTTACAAACAAATCAAAAAGAAACTTTTAAAATCTAACTGCATGAATTATCCAGGCACATTCTCAGATTTCCAGCTTCATTTTGGAGTGATATACAGCCATAAGAACATGAAGTATTTTTGCCATAGTTTCTGATTCTCACATGAATCAACTAAATGAGGTATACTATGCTGAGTTTCCTGTGGGCTAAGTTTCCAGGCCCTATCCATTTTCAAGTATTCTATTTATTTGTATAGGATTAAAAGTTGTCTTTTTTTCCCTTAGAAATGCTCTTGATTTAGTACACAGAAAGGTCTGTTCATTATCCTCCCTTTGACCATTGCTACAATACCAGATTTTAGGTTTCCACCCTTATTCAAAGATACTTCAAAGAATAAGGTACTCTATTCTATTTTTTTTTTCTTTTGAAGTTGAATATAGGGAAAAAATTAGCCCACAACAGCAGGCATTGTCTAAAAAAAAAGTAAATGAATTCTTGCATGACACAGGAAGTCATTTGAAGGAACCATAACCTTAATACTAACTTACCTTAAAAAATAGATTGATGACAGGGGTATTTTTCAAAAAAACAGCAGCATCAAAGCTTTTTCTCAAGCATCCTGTAGTTGTGTTTCTTTGTCACCATCACAGCTGTCGCTCTCGGTTAAAAAATCTTGCCTTCTTAACATTCAGCAGCATTATTTGGTTATAGATAGGTGCTTGTTGAGTGAAAGAAGAGATGGTCAATTTAATAACAAGTTATGAAAAATTTTGAGAGCCATTTTCTTGGGCCCAGGAGTTTCTATACATATTCCAGCCCCTGTGGCCCTAAGGTCTCTGACTGAAGAACTCTCTGTTTCAGCTTTGTCCATCCCTTTCCCTGAAGTACAAACATTACTTAAACAACCTCACTCCTTGGTCCCTCATTTCCAGGCAGTGCTTCAAGGAGATTGCAGGTTCCAGGGAAGATTCTTTGTTAATAATATTCATTTTAGTATTCTAAATTGTATGCTTTTAATGAACTCTTCAATAATATAAAGATACGAGTTTTTGTGGTACACACACGCATTCACACACACAGTGATCAGTCACCTGTAAACATCCTTTTTCCCCCCTATTTCCTATGCTTATTTGAAACCATTTCATCCCCTTCCTTCCCTTGGGCTGTCAGAAAACAGGATGGTCACTTGTGAGTGTTAGAACATCCTTTCTCTTCCAAGCCATCTGATCCCAAAAAACATGGGGCAAAGCTGGAATATCCTTGTATTTTACTGACCATAAGTGGTTGTCCTTGTGCATTCTTTGATTACTCTCATGCTGTATTCACTATTTACTTTTTTTTAAATTGTATATAGGTTGGTAAACATGATTGCCTGAGATATTTGTATATAATTTAGGATTTGTAGCTTTTATTATTCAGAATTCTTATGGCATGTTAATGACAGTGTCCTACTCTGGGCAGCTGAATACGATCATTGTGTGGTTAGGGTTAGCTTAGACACACATAATGTCGCTTCTTCCCAGCCCACCACTGTTACTTCACAGTGACCCACTGCCCCCAGGAGAAGCATCCTCGTGGATCAGGGCTCCTGCCCTCCTTTCCACAGAGTACAAAACAACTTGATGAGCCCAATAGTGAAATAAAAAGTGAACCTAGTCCCGTTGTTACATGTGGAATGTGTTTTCTGTTTACGTTTTCATTTTTTTTATTAGAGTTAAATATCCATAACATGAAATTTACAATTTAACCATTTTTAAAATGTGTGGCATGAAGTATATTCACACTGTTGTGCAACCATCACCACCATCCATCTCCAGAACATTTTCATCTTCCCCAGCTGAAGCTCTATACCCACTAAACACTAGCTCTCCACTCCCCGAATTTATTTTTCTTCTTTCCAGTTTTATTGAGATGTAACTGACATACAGCACTGTATGGTTTCAGGTGTACAGCATAGTGCTTTGGCTTTACATACATCATGAAACGATTACCACAGAAAGTTAGTGAACATTCATCATCTCATATAGATATAAAAGAAAAGAAAAAGAAAAAAATGTTTTCCTTGTGATGGGAACTCTTAGGGTTTACTCTCTGAACAACTTTCATATATAACGTACAGCAGTGTTCATTATATTTATCATGTTGTACGTTACATCTCTAGGACATATTAATCTCATAACTGGAAGTTGTTACCTTTTAACCACCTTCCTCCAATTCCCCCTCCTCCCACCCCTGCCTCTGGTAACCAGAAATCTGATCTCTTTTTCTAGGAGTTTGGTTAGGTTTGTTTTTCATTTTTTGTTTTTTGAAGTATAATTGATCTACAACACTGTGTTAGTTCCTATGTTAGTACACAACATAGTGATTCAATAGTTCTATACATTACAAAATGATCACCACCTGTTTGTTTATTTTTAATACATAGGGAAAGCAAGGAAATGCGAGCACACCAGGCTAAGATTTCTATGGAAAATAGCAAAGCCATCAGCCAAGATAAATCTATCAAGAATAAAGCAGAACGGGAAAGGTGAGTCAGAACGCTCACTGCCGGAATATAACATTGACTTGAAGACACAGACTCGACAATATTTCTGTGTGTATACACACACTCACATTTGAGATATAAACAAACCTGTGAGTTCCGGTTGAGAATCCTGCTATTATAACTGCTAGAAGATGTATTATTATTGCTGTAAAACATCTTCTGATTGTTTACTACCACTAGTAAAACAGATTTACATTCAATATATGTGTGCTAATTTACAAACAAAATTATATAAAACATGGCAAGATATCCTTCCCACATCCCATTGGGTCATCCTGTAAGCATCTCATCTGCTCAGGTGTTAAGCCCATTCTGAATGGACTTACAGTCTATATAACAGCATGTAGGATGGTCTTCTTCCCTTGACTGGCCTCGTGCTGTCCTTGACACCAGGCACCATCTCAAACCACCACCACCCCACACACAGGTTTTCTGGTTCATCCTTGTCTTAGAATGGGTTTCTAGAAACAAAGACAGGAATTTGTGTGCATATGATTTACCGAGGAAAGGATCTTCAGCTAAGGGGAGAGGAGGAAGCAGGAGTGGGCCAGGGCAGGGGCTAAGTAAGGATATGGTCTCAGCTAGAGTTCCTCTTCAGCCTGATACCAAGCTCTGGATTGTAAACTCTACCATGATCTGTCCCTTTGAACCACAGGTGTCTGGCTTTTGTACTTCTATGTTAATCAGTCATTGGCCACATAGAGTTGGGGGAAGGTTTGTGTGACCTCCAGAAAAGATCCCAGGTGCAAGCCTTTTAGCCAAAGCTGGTAAAGGGGATCTGAGAGGACATCAGTAGTCATAGTACCCAAGAGAGGGAGTTAGCAGAACTTGGTTCCCAGTGATCCCAAAAAGCATCTTCACCTGTGATGCTCATGGCTGCCCCGAAAGCCTCTAAGAACACAGATGCTGGTTGCTCCAGAACTGAGAGCTAGGTTCACACAGCAGTGGTCAAGCACAGCAGGATTGCGTCTCTTGGAGAAATAGACTTGGATAGAATGTGGCTGCCGGCTGAGTTCACCACCCACACAAAGGCTGTGTTTTATGCTCAACAAAATTCAGAGCAAAGTGAAGATTACCTTTGGGGGTTAAAACGTGAGCATGAAGTTTAGGGCTTTACGTCATTCAGCTGTTGACCATAGGCTGAGCTGTTAGGAAACTTTGCAGCTCCAAGCAAAGTACCCCTGTTTCAATTCCACTGTCTACACGGTCTTTTGTGGACGCTTAGTTGATACCTGATGTTTCCTCCTTGTCTTGAACACAGCAGTAACTGCTGTCCAACTACTTCAGTATCATTGATTTTTAAAACGCATCTCATTTATTAACCATAATTAAAGTTAAACTTGAAATAGGACAAAATATAAAGCATAATACCAACCAGTGCATTTTTATGCTGAAGTTTTGTTGGATTAAATATGGTTTGGAATTAACTGGCCAGCAATAGGATTTGGAATTCCACAGTAATTTGACCTGGAAATGAATTGCCTTTTCAACACTTTGGCCAAGAAATTTCCCAGTAAACATGGAGTGTCATTTGTGTCTCTCTAGGGAGATTATTACTCAATTTAATCAGTGCTCATTTACACCATCATTTTGGGGTAGTTATCTGGTTCTTGTTTATTTTAACAAAGTACCACCCTCTGGACGTTATTCTCAGACAAGGAACTTTGCTTAATGGCCTTGTGTACATGGAAATGACATTGTCCACTTTAGCTGAAAAACACAAAATATTTATGCCATGATAAAACCTTGTTAAACTTTTTTAGACTGTCCAAACTGAAATATAGAATTCAACATGATAAATGTGCTAATTATTAAATAGCTCTTTATCATACTTTTTCAATTATGTTGCAAAATGGACTTTAACCCAGTTGAGATCAAGGTATCTTAAATTATGAGTTACTGGTAACTTAACCAGGAAAGTTTTTTATTTAATTTCCTTATTTTGACTTATTATACTTATTTATTATAACTCAGTATCCAGTGGTTAGGTGACTCTCAAACATCTACAAATGGCTGGTCTCTTAAAAAATAATTTCTCTATGCCAAATGGTTACCTTTTTAAATACATGCTGTGTGTATCCACCTTATCAAACTACTGAGAAATAAAATTAAAAATTTATAATCAGAGAGCTAAGAAAGACATGCAGAAGCTGAAAAATACTTCTATTCTTGGGTCAAAGAAGACATTTCAACATAAATGACATGATATTTATAACTGAATGACAACATAAACACTGTTGATCAATGTGTCAGAGTTAGCTGAAGCACACAGGAAGAGAAATAATCAGCAAAATAAAGAGGCAACCTACCAAATGCGTGAAAATATTTGCAAACATATATCAGGTAAGGGATTAATATCCAAAATATATAAGCAAATCAACAAATCAATAGCAAAAAACAAATAATCTGATTTTGAAAGTGGGCAGGGGACCTGAATAGACATATTTCTAAAGAAGACATGCAAATAGCCAACAGTATATGAAAAGATGCTCAACACTATGAATCATCAGAGGATGCAAATCAAAACCACAATAAGATATCACCTCACATCGGTTAGAATGGCAGTTATCAAAAAGACAAGAGATAATAAGTGTTGGCAAGGATGTGGAGAAAAGGGAACCCTTGTGTACTCTTGGTGGGATTGTAAATTGGTGGTGCAGCCACTATGGAGAACAGTATGGAGGAGGTTCCTCAAAAAATTAAAAATAGAACTACCATATGATCCAGCAATTCCATTTCTGGGTATATATCTGAAGGAAATGAAAACACTATCTAGAAGAGATGCCTACATCCCCATGTTCATCACAATATTATTCGCAATAGCCAAGACGTGGAAACAACCTAAGTGTCTATGAACAGATGAATGGTTAAAGAAAATTTGAGATGTCTATTCAATGAAATATTATTTAGCCATAAAAAGAAGGAAATCCTGCCATTTGGGACAACATGGATGAACTTTGAGAACATTATCCTAAGTGAACTAAATCAGACAGAGAAAAATACTATATATTTGTGGAGTCTATAAAAAAGCCAAATTCATAGAAACAGGGTGGCATGGTGATTACCAGGGGGTGACGGTAGGGGAGTCAATGAGGAGACATTGATTAAAAGATACAAACTTGCAAATATAAGTTTAATAAGTTTTAGGCATCTAATTTCAGCATGGTGACTGTAGCTCACACTGTATATTACTTGAAAGTTGCTAAGAGAGTAGATCTTTTTTTAACATCTTTATTGGAGTATAATTGCTTTACATTGTTGTGTTAGTTGCTGCTGTATAACAAAGTGAATTAGCTATACGTATACGTATATCCCCTCCCTCTTGCGTCTCCCTCCCACCCTCCCTATCCCACCCCTCTAGGTGGTCACAAAGCACCGAGCTGATCTCCCTGTGCTATGCGGCTGCTTCCCACTAGCTATCTATTTTACAGTTGGTAGTGTATATATGTCAGTGCTACTCTCTCACTTCCTCCCAGCTTACCCTTCCCC
Organism: Lagenorhynchus albirostris; assembly: GCF_949774975.1. Lineage (NCBI taxonomy): Eukaryota > Metazoa > Chordata > Mammalia > Artiodactyla > Delphinidae > Lagenorhynchus > Lagenorhynchus albirostris. The sequence continues at coordinate 36,734,562 of NC_083109.1, forward strand.
CTCCCCATGTCCTCAACTCCATTCTCTATGTCTGTGTCTTTATTCCTTTCCTGCCACTAGATCTTAAAGTGATATTTACAGTGAAAATTATAGCCTAGATGCATATATTTTTTAAAGAAATGAAAATTAATAAGAAAATTCTCAAAGAGGACATAAAATTAGAAAAATAAACTGAACCCAAAGATGTCAGATGGGAAGAAATCAAAATTTTAGAAGCAAAAAATGTTAAAATAGAAAACAAAAGGCAATGGAAGTAAAAAAGTGAAAAAAGCAAAAGTGAAAGCTTGTTATTTGAAAAAAAAAAAAATCAGTGAACCTCCAGGAAGACTGATAAAGAAGAAAGAGATACCACAAATTAGTAGTATTGGGGATGAAAAGGGAAATAACTACAAATACAGTAAATACTTTTGAAAACCAAGACTACTATAAACAATACTATTAATGAATTTGAAAACCTAGATGGAATGGACAATTGCTTAGAAAAACTAAAATATCCAAAAACTGACTGTAAAAGAAAGAGAAGACCTGAATAGACCTATAACTATTATAGAAATTCAATCAATTATACGTCTATTTAGTCATGAAAAACACTCCACCTCACCAATAATCAGGGGAAATGTGAGTTAAAACAACAGCATGATGCCATTTCAAAAAACTAGCAATTGACAGAAAAGGAAATGTCTGATAGTAACAAGAGTAGGCAAAGATATGGAGAAAGGGTAACACCCAGACACCATGGGTGGGAGTGCAAACTGGGACAGGTACTTTGGAGTAAAGATGAAGTTGTTTACTCCCTACCAACCTGCCAGTCTAGGTTTACACCCTGGAGAAACCTTTGCTCATATGCACAAGAAGATATGTCCTACATTTCATTTATTTAGCCAATAGACAGTGTGCCAAGCATTTCAGGACCCTATGTGCCAAACCATTGTGCATTGTTGGGAAATAACCTACTTTCTATTAATGGCAAAATTAAAATACTGTAATATACTCATAAACGGAAAAATCCATGCAGCAGATGAAAATAATGGAATCATTTGAAACATAGCTATATCTCTTAATCATAAGGCTAAGTTTTAAGTTACAGAAAGAAACCCAGAATATGTTAGCATTTAGGTTAATTTGGAAACCATACAAAACAGTATATGTATAGTCCAGAAACACCAGCATCACCTGGGAGCCTATTAGAAATGCAGAATCTCAGGTCCACCCCAGACCCACTGAATCACACCCTCTGGGGGTGGGTTCAGAAATCTGTGTTTTTGATAGTATCTCCATGTGATTTGTGTGCATGTGAAAGTTTGAGAAACATTTGTGTGTATTACATATGGATATGTCCATATGTAATAAAAATATTAAAACATGGATAGGAAGGTCCACACCAAATTCAGAATAGTGGTTATCTCTGGAGAGAGAGAAAGGAGGGAAGTGGAGTGAGGAAGAATACAAAGGGGGGTTTATGTATATCTGCAATGCTTTATTTCCTTTAAAAATATGACACAAGCATGGTAAAACATAATTAATGTTGACTAATCTGAGTGATGGGTACACAGATTTTTTTTGTCTTTTTCTCTGTACATTGTACATTTCAAAATTCCTCAATAAAAATTAGGAAAAGGAAGTGATAATCCCATCCAAATAATTAAATGGAATATGACTCTTTCTTATTTAATATCATGTCCAACCGACGTCATACCAACTGTTGTTTGTACCTGTTGCTTTTAGGCGGGTCAGGGAGTTAAACAGCAGCAACACTAAAAAGTTTCTGGAAGAAAGAAAGCGAGTAAGTATTTTATAATTTTCTTGACACTTTTCCTTTAAAAAAACTATAAACAGTAACTCATGCTTAGAAAGCAGACTACTAGCTAATTTGCTTAATTTGCTTTTTCTGTACGTCAAACATTCTAGCTTCTCTTCTCTGCTCCCTGAAAGCTAAATTAATCTCTCACTGAAATTTTTAAGGTAATTATTTGCTCCATTTTGTACAGAAAATGAAGCCAGATTTTAATCGTGAACAAGTACTCTTGTTTTCTAAGATTTTGGCAGGAACTATCTTGCCAGTAAAAATTATGGGTTTAAACTCTCCCAGTTTTCAGGCTATTTTTCTTTCTTCTTTTTTATTTTTTTTTTATATCCGTCACTTAAGTTGCAAACTACCAACCTTCGTCCATAAGTTTTAAGATTACAACCCAAAGTTGACCAGATGTTTTGTTTTGTTTTGTTTTGTTTTTTGCAGCTCGCAATGAAGCAGTCCAAAGAAATGGACCAGTTGAAAAAAGTCCAGCTTGAGCACCTCGAATTCCTAGAGAAACAGAACGAGCAGGTATTTCACCTAAAAAGCATAAAAAAGTTGTAGGCAGCCAGCCAGCTTCGGGAGGCAAATCCCTTAGGTCAGAGTCACCCTTCTGCTAAAGCCTGTGGCCTGAGTAGTGGCACGGAAAGATGGCTAGAAAAATTTGGTTCCTACTGTACTTACCCCATTTCATCCACCAAGAACAGAAAGTATTCTTTTTTGAAGTGGGAGAGGAATGTGGCTGTGGGGAGAAAAGAATCAAAAATCATGTTTTGATTAGATTATGGGGATTCTAAGAAGGACATTACTGAGAGGAGGAGAAAAGAGGTTACAAATTGTTTCTTCATTTTCACTTAGAGTTTTATCACTTGTACCCTAGAGACAAGTGAGGTTGTATTTAAAAGCAAATGAGAGAGACCACCTACTTTCAACCTCAATCTAAAAGTGAAGTTATAGAACCTTATTAGGCCTTACAAGTGAAACTTAGAGGCATGAGCCACCATAACTCTACAAACCACTGGAAGTGAGTGGATACCATACTCTTGGTTCTAAATGCTAAATATACACAAATAAAAATAAACACAAAAAATGTACACAAATAAAAAGAGTTATCCAAAATCCAACTATTTAGTAGCTATCAGGCATATACCAACACCAGGATAAATGTGTGTTTACCTCGAGCAGTACATATAGATGGGCTATAGCCCATCGGCCATCCGCACTCTCATTTCAATTTGATGGAAGTACCTCTAGCTTATGTGGCAAAATGACCCTCAGCAGCAGTTAAAATTTCAGTCTATCTCAGTCCAAACACATCTCTTTAGGTGTAGCTGGTTTGGAAGTTTCTAGATAATTCACTTCAATATAGAATCTTTAAAGAGGTTTTGCGGAAATACGTACTTGTACTACATTATTCTTTCCTATTTCCTTTCATATATAAAGTAATACTATTTAAGGTATATTTTTTAAGAGTAAATGGCTTCCACTGAAGAACACCTAACTGGAAATTACACTAAAAACTACCTTTGAGAAAGTAAAACAAAACCATAAAATCTTTTTTTTTTTTTGTATTGCAATTGGGTAGCAAATAAATCCAACTTCTGGTTTCAGATTCTTTACTTTTTGGTTGATAGAAGTTTTACGCATGGGCATACTTCTGAGTTATGTTTCCCATTTCCTTTCCAGCTAAATACTTCTATTCATGAACAGTCCACAGATCCCTAAGGGGGACAATAAGTGTTTATTGTCCCATGGGCCCAACTCATTTGACCAACTCATAGATACATCACCTTCTGGTACAAGTTGCTAATGATTTTGCTCCTAAAGCATTTCTCAGAAAGTGCTGGGATGGGGGGCGGGGGGGGGGATGGGAGAATGAGTAGGGGTAGAGCCACCATCTCCAAAACAATAGAATCCACTTTAGTGAATCAGGACTGGGTGGGGATAAGGATGCCTTAGAAGAAGGCACAATGGAGGTAAGATGCAGTTATGTTTCAGTTAGCTAAATTAAGAAACTACTTAGAAATCATTGTGTTGCTTGGCAACAAGTTTGACTAAAGAATATAAATGTGCTAAAAATTACTCATCACTACAATAGTGGTATATCAGAGCTAGAGAGTACGGTTACCTAGTCTTTTTAGTTTGAGAGCTAAATTGCATAATTTTAAAATCACTTTGGGCTTTTATCCTAATACATGTGTAACTCAAATCACACCACAGTTCTTGCACTGAAATACTGGATTAGTGATAACTGTACTGATTGGATCATATTGGGAGAATAGTGACCTTTTGTTCCAAAAATTCATATAATGCCTTTCAGTGGGTCACAGGTAATGGTTACCACCCACACCTGATACTTTGAGTCACAGAAGCTTAGGAAAAAACATGAGAAGGCTTGAGATTTGATGAAGATTTAATGAGATTCCATGAAAAGAAATTCAAGATATAGTGACACTTCCAGCAAATGTAGAATTAGGACTTGAATTTCTTTGTTAAGCTTTGCTTTACAAATATGGCCTATTCTATAGCAAATTCAATCCCAGGTATTTCTGGTATACCTTTTTTTTTTTTTGGAATTTAAAGATCAGAGACCTCTCAATTCAATTACTCGGTGTGTTTCAACACTGTCATAGACACAGGGCAAAAGACATAGTGACTCTGTTTCTTCCCTCATAATAGGTGAGGTCTGGAACCATTTGGAGAGCTCCCTTTATAACCAATATTTCCCAGGAAAACAGTTTCCTGTCTCCAGGCAATCCCAAACTTGTATAACAATCTCCCAAACTACTGTTAAACCCCAAGACTTTTTTCTGTTTCTAAGCCAAAAATAAATGAATTTTAACATTCTCCCATAATACCTCCCTTTAAGGTTTCTTACCTGCTTTCCTGTGACCCTAATTGCCTAAATTCTCCCAGTCACTCCCAAAGAAAAGCCTGGAATCGATCTACTTCATTAGCTAGACAGTGTTGAGGGCATTGGTAGAAACAACTCAAGTTTTAATATATTTGAGTCCTGACTCTGGATCCTAACTTCATATGGCCTTTTAAAGCCTCCTAATGGCCTTGTCCAGTATTCATTTAAAACTCCAAAGGTCAGCCAGTATTCATTTAAAACTCCAAAGGGTTTTTGCTGCTGTTTCCCATCGACCTCCCAGCCACACAGGAGCTCATCCTTCTTGACACGCACCATTTCAAACCTGAAATGCTCCATTACTGTCACACCCAAGTTTTAAAAATTGATTTTTGCCATCAATCCTATCATTTAATAAAGAAAGGTGAGGGGGTCTCGCTCAAGGGAGGGTTCACCACTCACTGCCCCACAAGAGAGGCGCAGTCTGGGCTAATAGGCATCGGTCGTTTGTTTTGTTCTTTTTTTTTCTGTTGAGATCAACTTGGGGGAAGTTTGTCACTGACGGTTGTATACATGTTTTAGTCTTAGCTTTTTGCTTTTCTGTATATGGTTTTGCATTCATTTTTCAAATTCACTTCAGTATTCATTTATTTTCTTTGTTTTGTATGTATGACTCAATTTTGACATTACTATTTTTGTACAAACAGCTTTTGAAATCCTGTCATGCAGTGTCCCAAACGCAAGGTAGGACTGAAAACTCTGATAAGCAAGACATTGCCTTCCTGCTCAACTACATCCGTATTCTTGGTGCTTTGATGATTCACATCTGCTCATGACTAGTTAAGATTACAAGGGTTTGATTTAAGAGTGTGACTATTTAATGCTTGGATTTCTGATGTAATATTCAAACCAAAATGGCCAACATCTTGAGAGAATTATTTCTGATGGAGTTTTAGTAGCCTTTCCAGTTGCAGACCTGGGAAACTCAAGTCATGCTAATGAAGATGTACCCAGGCATCAAAAACAGTGATGTATGGTTGTTGTTTGGACAGACCACAGCTAAGACTGGGTCACAGAGTCATATCTTTCACAAACATTAATATGACTGCCATCAATTTTTAAAGCACCCTGGTAAAAGTTCATTGGTGGTTTTTAATGACAAAGAGTTATGGTTTGCATGCAGAAACATTATACAATGTCATTATACAATGACTCTTGGCATGCTTTGTGTTAGATCCAATCTGCCAGGGACCTTAATTACCCCTTATAAGTGACCATATGATTTATTGTTCAAACAAGATAGTTTTGAAAGTGAAAGGGGAAGCTGTTCATAATAGCCAAGGCCATGGGCATAAATTGAAACCGTCCTTGACAAGTGGGCATGAATGGTCACCCTGCTCATATGAGAAGCTGGCTCTTGGAATCCTTTTTTAGTGTTAATATGATCCTTCTTTCTAAACAGTGTTCAATATTGTCTTTAAATGCTAGAGGGGGAGAAGCATAGGGAATCCTTTATTACTACTTAGCAAACATAAAAATATTTAATTTCAAGTGCTGATAATGTTTCACTGTCATCTCTTATGAATACTGCTTGTGTCATAGTTTCATGTTTGTATATTTTTCTCCATTTCTTCATTTCTCTATTAGAGCATTATTATATCTCAGGCATAAAAAAAATCTGGGGAGGGGGAACCGTCCATCCCAAATGTAAGCAGAAAGTTATCATCTTTAATGTTATTATATCCATCCTCACCAAAATGAAATTTAAAGCCACAATATAAAAATAACGATAAGGGCTTCCCTGGTGGCGCAGTGGTTGAGAGTCCGCCTGCCGATGCAGGGGACATGGGTTCATGCCCCTGTCTGGGAAGATCCCACATGCTGCGGAGCAGCTAGGCCCGTGAGCCATGGCCGCTGAGCCTGCACGTCCGGAGCCTGTGTTCTGCAACGGGAGAGGCCACAACAGTGAGAGGCCCATGTACCGCAAAAAACAAAAAAACCCATAAAACAAACAAACAAAAATAACGATAAGAAGGAACTCACTCTATGGTCTGTGGGTTAAACTAATTTTGTAGCAGGACTTCATTTGGGACATTTAGATGTTCATAGTATGATCTGCAGAGTTGACCAAATCCTCCCAATGACCTTCCATTTGGTTGGAATACCTAAGTAGACATGAATAGTAACATCAGAGCTCATGAGAGTCCTCCTCTTGAGTTATATCTTTCTATATCCATGTTTCCATTTTTAAATGCCCTTTATTTCAAAATGTGTCACTAAAAAAGGACAGGGTGCTTTATTGTTCCTCTGAAAGATCCATGTATTGGGTTGGAAAAAAGCATACGGCTGGAAAGTAAAAGATAAAATGAACCAATTGATTTCCCCTATTTTGCCAGGCAATGATTTGTCATCAGAACCTGTCCCCATATGATGCCTTTCCACCCGCCAAATCAGCTGATTGTCTTCTTGACAGCCTTAATTCATGAGATTGAGTTCACCGTGGCTTACTTCCTGGGGTGGACCATAAAAAATGAATGACTCCAGAGAAGTGAGAGCCTATGAGGATAGTTTTTGGACAATAGCATTCCAGGAACCCTACATATTCCTGTAACGTTCTGTTTGCAGCATACTCCAACCAAATCAATGTGATATGCTCCCACCTGAACTTCTCCATCAGTGAAATTCTTAGGCAACTACTTTAAATTAAATTTCAGGCTATTTGGGGAATAAATCATGCATAAGCAATGCTTATTCTAAAAGTGATCAAATTATCTACACACAGTCAAGGCATGTCAATCTGTAGAAACTAAATCAAACAATTAGACACGACATAATCTATGAGTAACAGGCGTAGCCTCTTCTCAGGTTGTTTTCCTGGTACTGTGTGGACCAGTCCTTCTCAGACTTTAACGTGCATAAAAATTTCCTGGCGATCTTATTAAAATGCAGATTCTGGGTCAGTAGGTCTGGGGTGGAGTCCAAGATTCCACATTTCTCACAAGATCCCAGGTGACGCTGATGATGCTGGTCCATGGACCACACTTTAAGTAGCCAGGACATAATGACAAGCATCAAATTTACGGGAGAAGTAAATTGGGTTTGCTCTATGGCTTCAGGAGAGGATTTCAACATGTAAGGTCACGTTTCTGATGTTACAGGCGAAGGAGATGCAGCAGATGGTGAAATTGGAAGCCGAGATGGACCGCAGACCAGCAACAGTTGTGTGAAACTCCAGGACGCAAACTGAAACCGCAGAACCACTGCATCAAAAGAGCACTCCCAAAGTTCTGAACACAAATTCCGTGGAAGAAAGCTGATGTCTTTTGCGTTTCCTTTATGTATAGACAAGATGTCACCTGAAACCACAGAGAATTACGTACTTCTCTTAAATATTTTGAATACTGAATTTCCTTGGCCAACTAAAAGTAGCTACAAATCCCCCAAAATTACGATTCCAATAAGGCAGAGTTTACCCATTGATCATACCACTTAAACATGTTTGCTATAAAGTACCATCACAGATAAATGAGCTTGGTGTTAACAACTCTGCTTTGTGATGCATTAGGACATGTTTGAGCAACAGCAAAAATAGTGTATTAGCCATGTGATAGTAAGCGCATGCACTAGGGGGAAAAAAAACTCTGTCTACAAATTTATCAGCAGAAGTGGTGATCTGCTAGACAAATAATCTGGGGGAATTTTTCTACATCTAAGTTACCTCATCAGTAAGTGCCAAGTCTCCACCATGCCATAAGAAGCTAACTTCCTGTAACAGTTGTGGAAATAATTAGAACAATAGAAAAAAAAAAAAAAAAAAAGAACAGTGTCCCTGTGCCAAAACCCATCAGTGCTCAAAAGGAGAACTCTGTCAGGCACTTTTAAGAAAGTTGACATCTGACATTGCTTTCTAGGAATTGCTTCTGCCAATTCCAGATTATTACAGCTCACTCTTACACCATAAAGATTGTGAAGTGGTTATTGGCAAACGTTTGTAAATGTGACCATGTATAAAGTATTTATACTCCTAATTCTCACTGTCAGAGAGCAAAATCATCTAAGTATTGCCACATGACAAGATTAGTAAACAGGAATACTAGAACTATGTTTGCATGATACACAAGCACCAATTACGACTAATCCGTACACAGTTAACCTAATGCAAGTAAATACTGGGTAAGAAAATGTATGGCACAGAATATAATTTGACTCTCAAGACTTTTAGCATAATGAAGAAGTCTATATATATGTGTATATGAATTATGTGGGCATTCTTGATACTTCAAGTTCTAGTTTCAAAAAAAATACATAACTAATTTAATTTTACACAAAAATATTTATGCAGATTTTCAGAATTTCATATCAGGAAATAACCTTTTTATGTCTGTTAAATACCAAAACAATTTGCTACAGTGTTAATCTGCATGGTCTTTAAGCCTGCTGTAGTTGTGTTGCAGAGAGTGCATGAAGAAGTCCCCCCTGGGAATGGAGCCATGCCCCAAAGCCCAGAGGAGTGCATGGAAACTGTAATCTAGAGCTAATCAGATTACTGATTTTAGGGCACAAACCACCAACTGAATTGTTGTATATGCTTGTACAGATTGATTCTGTGTGTTCCTCTGAATAAGGCAGAGAAAATTATGTTACCATCAATATTGAAATTAAACTTCCAACTTCTCTAATAAAAAATGAAAACACATCTAACACCCGTCAGAGTATTTGCTCCCAAAGATGCTTTCCAGTGTACTTTTCCAGTTTCATAAAAGATCTCTTCATTGAAGGGGGCTTATGCATGACCCAACACATTTTGCTCCTGACACAAAACAGGCTGATTCTAGTTGGCTCCCAATGTAAAGTACTTGTTTTTTTTTTCTTTTTCTCATATTTATCCTTTGAACTGGCTTCTGTGAAATTCTCTGGTTCCAAATTTCCTTATCTGTAAGACAGTGGAGTTAGACTATGTATCTTTCAACACTAACATCCCATGAAAAATGATGGCTATTAAAATGGTACCACATTTGGATGGCCAGTTTTCAGAGATTCCAAATGGCTCCCTCATCAAATCAAATAGCTTCTTCCCAGTGCTCACCATTCTGTAGCACTTGACTGAATCCATCACTCCCCTGCTCTTTGCTCTTCTTCTGAGAGAGAAGCAGAAAAAGTAGGAGCAAACTCTTACTTTTCCCATTTTTCTGATTATTTCTTCTCTGGCTTTTCATCCTCCTACACTGCCATAAGTATTTCTGAGGTCCAGCTTAAATCCAGAGCCAGTTTTTTTCTTTAACCCAGATTACTTTCAGTGTTTGAGATATCTTACTCCCTGAAAGGATCCATTGTAATAGGATGAAAATGTACACACAGCTCAAATGTACAACAAAAAGATGTGTTTATTTTCAATTGTAAGTTCATATTGCACTCAAATCCTGCATTCTTACTTATTATGAAGAAAAAAAAATCCTGCCAATTACAGTTACTCAGCCTCTTCCAACTTAAAAATAAAAAACACACCTATTTCAGAGGCATATTAAATTACTTCAAAGTCAAACCCCCAGTTAGAGTTCCCTCCCCCTTAAGGAGGTCTCCCTGCTTCTTTCCCCAGGTGGCCTCTTGGTGTGAAGAGAAGCCTGTGTGTCCTCCTGGCAATGGGGAGGAGCATGTGGTCCCCTCTGTGGAGTGGTCCTAACTGCCTGCAAGGTGGGCCCTTCCATCCCAGTGTCTCAAGGTTTCTGCTCAGAGGAGTTTTCACCCTAGGCTCATTTTTTCCAACATTCTTATGGGATACACAGAAACTTCTGGAGTTTGTTGGGAGTGGGAACCAGAGGTGCTAGCTCAGGTTCACCCATTTAAATACCTCCTTTGGCCATTTTTCAGCTTCTAACGCCGTGCTGTTCCAATACCACGGGGGTTTCTCCAGGAGGCTTGTAATTTTCTAGAGCTATGCCACAAGAAGCAAGAAGCAAGCCTATAGAGGTTCTACTACATCTTCCTTCTCCCACCTCCAGGACTTTTTGTCCCAATCTGGGGATCAAGGCACTTGACTCAATTCTTACCTTTCTCCCTCCTATCAGCCCTGAAAGGATATTCAGCCGCTCACGGATGATTTATTGGAATGCTCATACTGGACTGGACTTCTTCCCTAAGTAGGTTGTTCTTCCCCTTTTGGGGGGATAAAAGGCTTCATGGAAAAGAAAGCAGATTGACAAGATAGGGAAACCCATCGGGAAGTACCATATTTCATAAAATCCAAGACATCGTTGATTAGAACATGCCCATTACTATTTTATATTCCACAAAGAATGAAAGCATGCTGCCAGTTAAACTATGACACACCATCCAGTGATTATAAGACACATCTCAATTTCAGGGATCTTAAAATGTAGAAAATATGTGAAGCTTGGAATCCATGAAATATATAGTATTCAAAAAATACTATGCAAGCTACTCAAATCCCAAGTCTTAATGGGGGGTGGACTTAGTTTTAAAGATAGAGCACAAGAGAAACCTTATATCAGAAAACCTAAACTAAAGGACACTTACACGATTGGGTTTGAAATTTAGCAGTGAGCTTCCTGGAAAGCATTTCAAAAGCAGAAAGAAATCTATTTCTCACCATCAGTTCAAAGAATGTTCTTTATGTGGATTTTCCTTAGCTGTTTCATTCAGTCACATGCCTTCAATTTCTACTTCTCTGAACATAATTCTTACTTCTCCTAAGCTCTGGTTCTTCCTCTTAGCTTTTCGGTTAAACAAGTGGCCCACATGCACATTGTATGTAATTAATCAAAAAAAGAGACCCTCCCTCCATCTGTCCTCCCTGTTTAACAGTCCATAACAGGCGCTAAACCTTGTGTGCTTCCACACTCAATCTGTTTATAAAACCCATGAATTCTACCCTGTCTTGGAAGTTGCCTTCTCCCTTACAACTTTTCTCATTCTTCAACACTCAAAATTGAATTTCTTTGCCCCTCAAATCTCTTCTACACCTAGGTTAATTTTCCCAAACAGCAGCTCTGATCATATTACTATCTGGCTGGTAAAGCCTGAGTTCCAATCCACTACCTAAAGAATAGTGTTGAGATTACTGATATCAGCATTCAGCTTGGGCCCCAGACTGCACCCTCACTTAGCCAATCTGGATTATCACTATTCTCTGTTCACACACATAGCACACATCTTTCCTAGCCATGTCACATGATGATGTTCTATCAATTCTTAAAAGCAACCTCCCAAAATGCCACTTCCAAAACTTCCCTCATTCCCCCAAGCAAGAAATCATCTGCCCTTCTGAATGTATCCATTTATACTTTAAAAGTTGTTTAAGCATAGACTTTTCCACCAGCCCAGACTAATTTCTTTTCAGGCTTTGTTTATTTGCTTTGCAAAGAACAGGTAGTCAGTAACTACCCAAAGACCATTTAAGTTGTTTTCTATGAATGAAGGGTTTGTAACTATCTGTTTGGCCCCTTGTGCAATGTCCTTCAATGAAAGGCTAAAGTAAGTTTCCTTCCCAATTTCAAGAAAAAAATATTCCTCAGTTCATATTGTTAGCATCCTTTCAAAGCAGTAGGACTCTTACAATAGTTAACAGGCAATGTGGCTCCACCAACACTAAGTGTGATTATGGAGAGTGAAGAGGGAACACGCTGCATTATTTCAGTGCTGAGGTTGTCTTAGAGATGCCTCATTTCAAGCCCTCAACAGCTTCTCTTTATCATCACATGTGGAAGTTTAGCAGAAGACCACTCTTCTCTACAACTTTCCCTTGATGCTTGCCATTTCACAGAATCCCAAGCACAACTTTAATGTCATAATAAATCCTGGGTAGTGCCTCTGGGATGAATTTTTATGAGCCATCTTCTTTAATAATATATCATGAAAAGCGTTCTGCTCCATAGGTTAGAATAATGCAAAAATATTAGGAAGGGAGCGGGGAGATGATTAAAAATAGCAGTGTCATTGCTTTTACATTAAAAGAAAAAATAGGTGGCAGCACTTTACTCGATTAATGAAGCAATGCCTCTTCCTCTCCTGTCCTCATGATACTTCCTTGGACATTTGGGGCAAGGGACAGTCCCCAAGCTACTTCATCCTGGACATTTTTGAGACCCCTTAAAGTCTCCACCAAGATAAATTTTGGAAAACTTTTCCAAAGGAGGCCAGTTTAATATTGTATACCTAATCACTCACACCATGACCCAATAGCTTTAGGTGAGTCGAATGTATTTAAAACATAACAAGAGAGATAAAAGAATTTGACCCTTGATTGTTTCTAAACTTATATAACTTGAATGCAGAAATGTTATACTTGTCGCTCAAAATACTTATTGCTTACCCTTTTCAAGCAATATATATGCTTAATTTTCTCACACACAGCTTTTTTTTTTTTTTTTTTTTTTTTTGCGGTACATGGGCCTCTCACTGTTGTGGCCTTTCCCGTTGTGGAGCACAGGCTCTGGACGCGCAGGCTCAGCGGCCATGGCTCACGGGCCCAGCCGCTCTGCGGCACATGGGATCTTCCTGGACCAGGGCACGAACCCGTGTCCCCTGCACCGGCAGGCGGACTCTCAACCACTGCGCCACCAGGGAAGCCCTCACACACAGCTTTTAAACTTATCTCTTTCTTTGTAGAAAAAACTTGGTGTTTGTGTTAGAGAGTGGTGCTCATAATGCAGCATGTTGAACCCTATAGACTATAAGACTAAATTATGAATTCTTATATACTCTGACTGACACACGAATGGTTGTAGTGAACACATTCTCAGCATTGAACTAACTTTATTCATCGATCAAATATTTATCAGGAGCCCACTGTAATCCTCTATATGTTCAAATATTGGATTGGCCAAAAAGTTCGTTCAGGTTTTCCATAAGATGTTGCAGAAAACCCTGAATGATATTTTTGGCCAATCCAATAGTTTTTAACTAGTAATATATTACTTTTTAAATTATCTGTCATTATAGTTTTAGGCCATGCCAGTATGACAGATGGGTTGCATTAATGGTCCCAATTTGTCATGCCTTCCTCTATCCCTGCCCTTTGGTAACACCCTGCTGCACTGACTTTGGGCTTGGTCATGTAATTTGCTTCCACCACTGGGATGGCAGCAAACTTGTCAAAGCAGAGGTGCATTTTTGTTTCTTCCCTTGGATCTCTGCCACTGCCATGAGAACGAGTGCAGGCTGGCCTGCTGGTGGTGGGGGAGACTCACAGAGAGTTGAGTCATCTTGTCCACCGTACTAGCTGACAGCTGATGCGTGAGCTTGCATCTAAGACCAGCCAAGCTTTTCCCAAACCAGTAGAACCACCCAGCCAGGCTACAAACTCATGAGAAACAGTAAACAGATGTTATTTGGGATTGGTCTGTTATGTGGCAATAGTTAATACATCCAAGTCTTGGGAATATGAAGATGATAAAAGTGTCATCTCAGAATTCCAGAAACTGCGCATAAATAAAGCCACTGGAATCACTGATGTGAGTGGGACATAGTTTTCTCTTCCACTGAACCATGCCAACTACTAAGCTGCCATGTTTGGTGTCTCTTGCATCTCATTGTGTCTGGATCTATTTCCTTTTGGAACCTTCTGAGGGTCTGTTGTTCACTTCTTCTAACTTGGACTGCTGATGCTTTCAACCTTGTCATTTGACATACACCTCTTTCTTCTTCTTTTAATTCCCCCTCCTTCTTTTCTTATTTTTTGTTGTTTGTTTTTAAACTTCTTTTTCCTTCCTTTGGGCTCCTCAGTCAATAAAATTATATCGTGTGAACAACCCTAGCTACTAATATTCATTAGTTGTTTTTAGATATTTTGTCTGAGTTATGAATCCTTAAGTTTCCAGAAAAATGGAAGACATTCAGGTAAATAGGTAAATGGGGGATTACTTTACTACATAACCTTGTCCAATCACATAAAATGAAACAGTTTTTTCTTTTTATTTAATAGTCTAGCAATGGAATTGTATAGTATTGGAAAATTACATAGATTTTTAAAGCAACATTTTAAAAGAAAGATATATATTATATATTAATAGGAAAATTATGAAATAATTTATGTTAAATGAAATAAAATTCAACAAATAAAAATATTTTCTGTGGCTTGGAAATCTATTAAGCTAAACATCCATCGGCTTATCTTATGTTTCAGCAATTCTGCTCCAAGAGAAATGAGTGCATGTGTTCACCAAAAAATACGTTCTTCACTCATAATAGTAAAAAACTAGAAACAATTCAAATGTGCACCAATAGGAGAATGGATCAATAAAATCTGGTATATCTGATGCACGGTGAAATGCACAAAAGTGCTTACATTGTGATTCCATGTATATGAAACTCGAGGTAATCCCAATCTTGAAGGCCAGGATAGTGGTTCCTGTGGGAACCTTCTGCAATGATGGGAATAGTCTCTAGAACTAGTTCTTAAAGTGTGCATCAAGGACCTCTTTGTGGACCAGTGTGTCCCCAAGAGCCCTTCAGAGGGTCTGCCAGGTCATCTTGTATCAAACCCATCTCTGTGGGAAACCAAATTTTCTTCATATACTTCAATGAAAACAGCACATCACAACAGACTAAGTGAAGAAAAAGACACAAGAACTCAGATTACTTCTGTGAAGCCCGACATTAAAGAGATTTGCAGCAACGTAAAACAATGTCACCCTTCCCACCAATATTTAGAAAACATAGTTGTTTTATTGAAATATGCTATTTTAATAATACATTGGTTATATCTTAACATATGATAGGTTTATTATTTTGACTTTTCTCTGTTTCCCTTTCTAACATAGTAATATTGACTTTTTTTTTTTTTTTTTTTTTTTTGCGTTACGCGGGCCTCTAACTGTTGTGGCCTCTCCCGTTGCGGAGCACAGGCTCCGGACGCGCAGGCTTAGCGGCCATGGCTCACGGGCCCAGCCACTCCGCGGCATGTGGGATCTTCCCAGACCGGGATACGAACCCGTGTCCCCTGCATCGGCAGGCGGACTCTCAACCACTGCGCCACCAGGGAAGCCCAGTACTATTGACATTTAATTCACATAAATAAAAATCCTTTGAGTTTCTTAAAAATTTAAAGGGGTCTGAGACCAAATGGTAACTTTAAATCTTACATGTTTGTAGCATTTAACAGTCTTTCTCATTTAATCGCCATGTTACAGGCAAATCAAGAACATTATCACCGTTGCACAGATGGAGAAATTATTGAATCCAAGGTCATAAAGTCACATAATGGGAGATTAAGGAATAAAATACATTTATTCTCCAGCTTCTAAATTCCTCTTGCCTACAGAACCACCACCCTGAAACAGAGATCATCATATCTTATACCTGAAAAGCATGATCACAATACCACCTGACATTTTACAATTACAATTAACAAAGTGTTGCCACAGACACAATGTCATTTAATTGTCATGGCAACCTATTAATGTGGGTTTTATCATCTTTTCTTCAAATGAGAAAATGATTGAGTGAGTCCCCCAGCACAGTGTATAACACAATAAAGAACAAGTAATAAGCTCTCTGCTCTGGTGCTATTGTAAATTAATTTATGTATACAACCACAAGGAGTGCTCTGGGGAAAATGCAAAGGATATTTCCCTGACCTAGAAGGGTTTATTTGTTGATCATACATCAAAACTTGATAAATCCAATGCATTCCTAACCTTAATTAGATTCAAATAATACCAATCAAAAAGGAGCTTAGCTGCATAAAAAAATCTAAACAGCATTTTTCTTTGAAAGTCTAGCCTACAAGTCAGCAAACTATGCCCCACTGGCCAAATCCAGTCTGCTACCTGATTTTGGATGATCTACGAGCTAAGAATGCTTTTACATTTCTAAGTGGTTGGGGGAAAAAAATTAAAGAAAACTGTTTTTGACTTGCAAAAATTATATGAAATGAAAATTTCTGGGTCCATAAATAAAGTTGTATTGGAATACAGCCACACTTGTCAACTTATGTATGACTTATGGCTGCTCTCATGCTACATACAACAGCAGGGTTAAACAGAGACTGCATAGCCCACAAAGTCTACAATAGTTACCATCTTCTCCTTTACAGAGAAAATTTGCCAGCCCTTGATCTAGCCCACTGGAGCTGAGTAAACAAGAGGGAAGGGGATTGAAGTACCCCAGAGTTGAGGAGCAGAGTGGTGAAAACACAGCTCTCTAGCTTTTGGAGAAGAGAAGCAATAAAGGGCCCCTGGAGCACCCAAAGAATAGGCTTTTTGAAACCCAGGGTCTGAGCAGTGGCAGAACCTCAGATGGGAAGGCTACCTGACTGCTTTGCCAGCCTTTATAGAAGAAAGTGAGATAACAAGAAAGATGGCTGCCTTGGACATGTATCCCAGTCCATGTTGGCTGGGACAAGGAACAATGGCAGCAGTGCCCTCTGGGACTGAGGAGTGGGTGCCTCCCCCACTCCTCATGGCTTCCCAGTGTCATTATATTGTCCAAAAGAAGGGGAAGAAGGCAATTAGGTGATACTGGATGTCTCAACTTGTGATCTCCAAAAAGCAGGCCCTCAGACAAGAATTTGGGTACAAGTATTCTATTTTGGAGGTCATCTCAGGAAACATAATAAGAGAGTGGAGTGGGGGTGGATAGAACACTAGTGGTATAATAATGGTCACTGTTACTGCTGTGGGCAACTGGGGCTCCATCCCGCTGGGGACTCTGTGATGGAGAGAGTGTAGCACTCCCTCAGGATTGTCCCACCAGGGGTGAAGACAAGGTTATTCATCCTCTAACTTTCTCATCTTGTTGGGTGAGAGTTGTTCTTGAGGGTAGTAACTCCTCACACTTCCAGCCTGCCCCTTGTGGGCTGACCAAGTACCAGGGGCCAGAGAGAGCCCTCAGGAAAAAGCCAGGGGTTCTTGAGGCAGGAGGCACGAACACCACCATGTCCTTAAGCTGCCAGGGGCCACAGGGAAATAAATGGGCACCAAGAGTATCTGCTGCACGGGACTTCCCCTCAACCTTGGAAAGTTTATGGGATTGGGGGAGGACATTCAGATTAGAATTGTTTTGATTGTAAAAAATAAAGAAATGGTACTTCCAGCTGCCAGAGTGTGCCAGATGTCCATGTATGTGTCTTAACTTTACTATGAGGCAGCAAAGTCCTCAACGTCATGCAAAAGGTGAGTCTTGACCTTTGCTTATTGGATTAGTCAATCAAGAAAAAATATTAAGAAGGTTTTGCTTTGACTTTTCTCTTTCACTGCCTGTATTCTGGTACGGAGGTGACTGTTGAGAAATGTAAGCAACAATAATAACAATGAAAGTCATGAATAGCCTGCAATACGTTATTCTTAAATGATCAACGTTGATCACCAAAACTGGTGAGAACTAATCAGCACTGGATCTAATCTCGAATGTTTTAACAAATAAGACAAAAAACATGACAGGTACACAGATGCTATCATATGCACTATATTTTAGTAGCAACAAATCTCTAGAGATATGAGTGGGTGGGTCGTGAGGGGTATTTTTTGTTTTGTTTTGTTTCATCTTATGATTTAAAAATAAATACAAAAGATGACAGTGTGTCCAGTTGGAATGGAATCCAGCCAGCCTTCCAGATTTCAAAGGGTTTATAATGGAAGCAATAGCCCATAAGTGGGTCACGAACAGTCTCGTCCATTAATCATCCCAGGTCCGCGGCATGTGCATGCCAGGTGCCAAGGAAGCCACGAGACTGTCTCAAAGACAGTGTGCTTTTCTAAATTTACTTTTCAGTGTGAAAGACTACTATTTGAGTGCACTAATATTTTGAATTTGTATGAGAAGGAGGACCCTGCACAAAAGGGCGGGGCAAAGCAACACAGCCCTCTCTTGAAGTAGTAAAAATGATCCCTAGTAATCAGACTCACAAGTTTATATGTCCGGCAGTTCCTCCTCATTGATCCCCACATAATCCTGCCATTGGGTATATAATAGGCATTTCAAAGTTAGCTCATTCAAAACAGAATTCCTGTTGTTGTTGTTGTTGTTTTTAACTGAAAACCCACTTTTCAGTTACTAATGATATTTCCACCTTCCCAGGCTCAGGTTAAAATTCTAAGAATAATTTTTGATTATCTCTTTTTTTCATCCCCTTGGTCTAATCAATAAGTATTATTGGCTCTTTCTCCAAGCTATTTCTGGAATGGAACTACTTCTCAACACTACTGGGAAAACCACCCTGGTTTTAGCCTCCGTCACCCCTCACTTTGACAACTGTCACAGCCTCCTGGTTTCATTTCCATTCACTCTTGAGCCCCTACAGCCCTTTCTCCACACATGAGCAGAGTGACCCTCTTGAAGTGTAAATCAGATCGTGTAACTCATCTGCTTAAAATCCTCTAATTCTTCCCTCTGCATTAAAAATAAAAGCCATAATTCTTTCCTGAGCCTATATACCTTCCCATGATCTGACCCCTGCTAGTTCATTTATCTATGGTTGCATAACAAACCATCCCAAAACAATGCTTGAAGCAACAACAGTGTACTATTCCTTATGATGTTCAGCAGAACAGCTGGCCAGTTCTGCTCCATTTGGTATTGGCTGGGGTCACTTGTATGGCTGTGTTTGGTTGGGAACCCAGCTGAGGCTGAAATGTCTAATATGCTTTACTCACATGTCTGGTGCCTCGGCCAGGATGGCTACCTGGGCCTCTCCCTCTTCCCATGGTCTCTCAGCATTTAGTGGTCAAGTTCAATTCTTCTTTTCCTGGAAGCTGAATCTCCAGAGGACATCAGAGGAAGTTGCCAGTATTCTTAAAGCCTAAGCCAAAACACACAACATCACTTTCACCACATTCTATTGATCAAAGCAAGTCACAAGGGTAGCCCAGACTCAAGGGAGAAGAAGACAGACCTGCCTCTTGATCAGAGGGATATAAATGTTCAACAATGAGAGGAATTTGGGGCAACCATCTTTAGAAATAATCTTCCACACCTTCCTATCTCTCCAGACTACCACTCTGCACTTTTTTCAGTCTGCCCAAGCCGCACTGGACATCTTTGTCTTTGGAATAGATGCTGAGATAGAGACTGTTGGCATTCTTTCTAATATCCTTCTGCCCATCTTCTTCAGAAATAGAACTTATGAATTTGAGCAAGGTGCATGACTTTCCAGAATAAATATTGCATTTCCCAGGTTCCTTTGAAGCAAGGTAGGACCACGTGATTACATCCTGGGCAATGGAATGTCAGGAGCCCAGGGGAAGCTTTAGTGCATCTTCTTAAAAGACAACAGTTGTCTCTCCTTTGACCTTCACCCATTTTCTTCCTGTGTCTTTTGCTCCTTACTGGTTGTACTATGAGGAGTCATTGAGAATGAAGACCTTTGCAGGTTGGAGAAGTCTGAATCTCTGAGACCATGAAACAGCCTACCAACCCTGGAGCAATGGCTCCTGGACTTTTCTTTGAGAAAAATATACTGCCATCTTGTTTAAGTCACTGTTATTTTGGGTTTTCCATTCTTCACAGCCAAATGTAATCCTTAATTAGCTCCCAGCAGAGGGATCAGCTAGAGCAAAGGGCCTGAGGCAGCAGCAGAAGACTAACTAGGAAATTTTTTAACTAGATAAGAGGAGCAAAAACCAGGGTGAGAGCAATAAGGATGATGAGAAGTTGTCAGATCATGGATCTGGTTTAAAGGGAAAGATGGCAGGATTTTCTGATGAGTTAGATGTGGGGCATGAGGGAATGGGAGAAGTCAGTGGTGGTTTAGAAGCTCTTGGTCTAAACAACTGGAATTTCTGCTAACTGTAACAGCTGAAAAGAAGCAGGGTTTTGGGAGGTGGAGGCAAGGGATAAATGAGAAGTTTGGTTTTGGACATTGTATTAATCAAGGTTATTCAGAGAAACAGAACCAATAGAATGTGTGCAGAGAGAAATTTATTTTAAGGAACTGGCTCATGTGATTATGGATGCTAGCAAGTCTGCATTCTGCAGAGCAGGCTGGCAGGTGGGACATCCAAGAAAGAGTTGATTTTGCTGCTCAAGTCTGAAGGAAGCCTGAAGGCAGACTCCTTCCTTCCTTGGAGGACCTCAGTCTTTTCTCTTAAGGGCCTCAACTGATTGGATGAGGACCACCCACATTATGAAGGGTAACCTATTTACTCAAAGTCTACTGATTTAAAAGTTGATCACATTTTGTTTGTTTGTTTCTTTTTGCGGTACGCGGGCCTCTCACTGTTGTGGCCTCTCCCGTTGCGGAGCACAGGCTCCGGACATGCAGGCTCAGCGGCCATGGCTTACGGGGCCAGCCGCTCCGCGGCATGTGGGATCTTCCCCGACCGGGGCATGAACCCGTGTCCCCTGCATCGGCAGGTGGACTCTCAACCACTGCGCCACCAGGGAAGTCCAGTTGATCACATTTTAAAAATACCTCCACAGCAACATCTAACCTGGTTTTGACCAAACATCTGGGCGCCACAGCCTAGCCAAATTGATGCATAAAATTAACAATCATGGACTTGTTAAGTTGGAAATATCTTTATATATCCCAGTGGAGATACTAAGCAGTTGATTTATTTGAGGTGAGAATTTGGGATAATCAACATATGCATTTCATTTAAAGAAACAAGACTGAATGATTTAATCAAGTGCAGGAAGAGAAGGGAAGAGGTTTGAGAACTGGGCACTCTAACTTGAAGTGGGCAGTGGCTAAACTGAGGTTCTATAAATTAGGCTTCTCCAGCTTAGATGTTCATAAGTCCCCTAGACTCCCTTTTTCAATGGAACTTCTGATGCAGGAGGCCTGGGTGGGGTGAGATTCTGCAGTAGCCAGGTGAGGGTGATGCTACTGGCCTATGGACCACACTTCAGTCTCTGGGCAGTGCACTGTCTAGATGCCCTGACCCTTGTGATGCTTTCCTGGCTCCCTAGAGAGTGGCCACTTTCCCAGAAGGCAGTTGGGGAGTGGGTGGGCTACTTTGCCCAGGTGCACACCCGGCTGGGGACTCCTTGAGATCACAGGCCTGATCCTCTCAGGCCTCTCCAAGGCCCAGCCTAGGATGAATGCTTCCAAGTAGAGTCAGAGTTCAAGTTCCCAGAGACCCGGAGGAAGATTCTGGATTCCTGGAAGCTGAAAAAGAAAACCCCACACTTACGGCCTAGAAACAGGAACCCCAGTGTCTGACCCTTCTTTGGTTCAGCTGTCCTCTCATCTGAGCTCAGCCTCCGGCTCCCTCCTGGGTTTCTCCCCTTCCTTCCAGCTCCTTCCTGAGTTGAGGGTGAGGTGCTGAGACAGGGACCAGCAACCTTGCCCTCCCCAGGGGCACACACGGCTTTGTTGTGCTCGCTGGAGTGTCCAACGGCCCCGGAAGCGAGCGTTCCAATGTGCATTTTCCCACCCACCTTTCTACAACATTCCTCACCGCCGCCTGACTCTCAAGACCAGTCCCCTGTCTCCCTCCAAGTTTCCCAGAGAGGCGGACCTTAGATGGACCCAGAATGGAGGCTTCCCCACCCCCTCCACACTGTGGCTTTCATGACCTGTTCCCCCACCCACAGCCCTTTCGGGGGACTGGACTGGAGGCCAAGTCCTGCTCTCCTCAGCCTCCCGCGGAAAATGATGCCGCCAGCACGGTGCGAGCGGACGCCTGGAGCTCTGACAACCACCACTGCACTCACAACCCGGGACAAGGCGCTTGTGTCCAGAACAGAAAACCGGAGGAGGGATAACTTCGCGTTGGGGGAGGGAGGGTATTGGGGGTCTTTCTCTAAGATACATATCTCACACACACACACACACACACACACACACACACACACACACACACACAGAGGTCTATGCACCCGTGCGGCTGGCTGGGTCCCTACGCCACCCGGCTCCCCCCGGCCAGCCCGGCCAGCCCAGGTTCCGGCCCATCAAGTCAGGAAATGAGACGATCCATCAGCTGGCCTTGAGTGCCGGCCCGAGGCGTTCCCCATCTGTGCGCCTCTCCACAAATTCACCGGCGATGATGCGGTAGCAGCGGCGGTACCCAGGCTCCTGACCTCCGGGTGACAGGGGTTGGGGCGCGTTGCTCGTGGTGGCTTCAGCGCCCTAAGCTCGAACGCTCTCGAACGCCCGTTTGACTTGGGTTGTGACTCCAGAGACTGGGCGGGGCGGGGACAACCACCTCTACAGAACCCCTGCTGTTTTGCTGACAAGAAAAAAAAAGGGGGGTGTAGGGGGAGAATTAGAAACACAAAGAACCTCCTGGAGCGTGGATGGGGGCTGGGCCTAGACTGCACGTGCGGGTGCCACCGGGGCCGCTGAGCCGGGGACACCTCTGGCAGACAGACCTGGGGCAGCAGAGGCCTGCACCCACAAATTTGCTTTTGAGTTAAAAAGTAACCATGGAGCCGCCATGGATTAAAATCCCGAGCGTTAGTGGGGTTTTTTTTTAGTGTTAGAATGCGAGATTTAGTGTTATTTGAATCTTGGATTTAATGTTATTTTTATTTCAAAGGGAATATCGGGAGGGTCCCCACAGTGTTTCTCAGGGGTGGGGCCTCCCAGAGTCCTTATCTGGTCTTGTCACCGGAGAAGAGCAGAGCCGCAGGTCCCGGCTCCGCGTCCTGCCAGCTGCGTGGCACCGCACCCCCGGGGGCGCGGGATCAGTCTCGGGAACTGGGACTTTCCGCAGAGAGGCGGCCCCTGCTTTGTCCCTGGACTCTTTCTCTCATTTGCGACCTAGAGTACAGAATAACCTCCGCTCCCGCCCCCAGCCCCAGATTGGAAAACAAAAACAAACACAACTCTAACCCTAACCTCACAGGCCTGGGCCTCCAGCAGCCCGGGGCGCCCCAAGGGGGTAGAAGACTCGTGCGTGGGAGGAGGAGAGTGTTTCGGTCCCACTTCTCCACCAGGTCAGAAGCCTCACTTAGCGATCAGGGACCCTAGCAGAAGGCCCCAGTGAGTCAGTCCACCCTGTCACCGTCCTGTCCCCGGGCCAGGACCCGCCCGGTTCCCAGGCCGCCAGCCCCGCAGGCAGAGCCGTTTCCCTCTGAGGGCGCGCCCTCTGAGCCTCTTCGGGCACCTCAGCCTCGATCTCCTCTCGGCAGAGTCTCAAAATCTTGCCCACGTCTCAGAGTGGTCCAAGGACCGCGCGCCGCGAGGATGCCCGAGCGCTCCTGGCCCTGCGGCGCAGCATCCTCCCGACTTCTGCCCTGGAAGCTGGATCTCTGGGGCCCATCGGGGGCATTTCCCTCCGATGCGGATGCCACCCTGGAGGGTTGGAAAGGAAAAGAGAAAAGAAGAGACGCGAAGCCTCTGCAACCTGGCCTCTTCCTCCTCCTCTGTGTAACACCCCACCCCGCTCAAGCCCCCCCGGCTTCCCTCTGGGCGGGGTAGGGACCCGAGAGGCGCGAGGCAGGCAGAGCGCCTGGGTCTCACCGCCCACCCTCCCCTCCCCAGCGTGGGGTTTGCCAACGCTTCCCGGCCTTGGAAGCTCCAAAGAAAGTCGCGGGGAGCCAGAGAACACTCTCTGCCAGGAACTTACTTCCTCCCTTTCTAGTCCTAATTCCCCTCGACACCAGAACACAAAAGAGCCCGGAGCTTCTGTCCAGCAGCCAAGGCCCGAACTCGCCCAACTCCAGCAACCTCGGAATTGATCCTTCTTACCCGGCTTTGGAGCCGGCTTGGACCACACCTCTGCAAGGTTCCTCTTTCACCTGCACACCGGGAGCAGCTTCGCGAACGTGCGGTGAAGTCCAACCCGGGTGCCTGGCGCCGACGTCTTTCCCTTGCTGAGGTCGCCGCGAACTCGGCGTTCGGGCCGCTGGGCGCACCGCCGCAACGCGCATCTCTTGTCTCTCGGGCAGAAGCAGACAGGTCTGGAGTCCGCAGCCCCAGCCCCGCCAAGCTCCAGACCTCGAGCAACCGGGCCCATGTGCCTCGGTGTCACCCAAAGGTAACGCCGAGGGCCGCAATCCGTGAGTCTAGATCTGTGCAGGCTTCTTGCGCGTTGGGATAGAAAGTTTTAGTAATGGAAATCCTCAGTGGTTTTTTGTTTGTTTGTTTGTTTTGGTTTTTCGATTTTGCTTTTTTTTTTTCCCCCTAGAAAGAATTGCTCAGATCACTTCCTAACTAAGGTCACCCATAGAAGTGGGGCATGCAGTCCTGGAAGGATCCTGTAGGAAAGGCATGTTAAAGACCAGAGAGGTGAAACCATTCCTCCCAGAAGTTTTTGTTAGTGGAGTAATAAAGCTAACATATTGCTTCCTAGATTCCCATGCCAGTCGTCTTTCCAATACACTGAAGACTCTTTCCTCTTTCCCTTTCTTGGTTACCAGAGCAAGTGTCTTGCAATGGTTTCAAATAAACAGCCATAGAAACATCCCAAACTTACAACATCAGAACACCCCAGGGCAACTCCGGGGCTCCAGGTCTGCACCAGCAAAGCTTCCTTCCAAGCTCAGCTGACTGGCCGCCCCACTCTCACCCTCCCCACCCCATAGCAATTAATATAAATTTCCCTTAGTTCCAACACATCTTCAGGTGAATATGCAGAAATAGAGAACTTAAAGAGTAGGTAACTGGGAATCAGGAACCCCTGTGATACACGATAAAAGAAATTTTAAAGAAGTGCATTATCTCAGAACGCAGATAGCAAACTGCTGTAAATGAGCCACAGCTTGTCTAACCTTAAGCCTACTGGGATAACTGTTAGTATTTCTTGGAGAAAAAAAACTTCTTAAAGAACTTTTTAAAATTCTCAGTTGACTCTTGTCTTTTACAGAAAAGTCCCGGGTCCCCCCTGTGTTAAGATTTTCCTCACTGCCAGGAAAGCCAAGAGGACTGATTCTACTCAGTAGCCTAAAATTTTACACATTGAAGCTAGCGGTAGCTATCATAAACTGTTTTAAAAACAGTTAACTAATTACTGGCTCAAGAGATGAAAATAATTCCTGTGCTCTTGAACCTTTCAGGAATGATCACCTGACCTCACCATCTGCTTATTCAGGTAGATTTTTAGAGAGACTTTGTCCCCTGCATTCCCTCCTATGTGAAGGCATTTATCCTAAATGAGTTCATAAAAGGACATTTTCTAAGAACTTAGCATGAAGATACATTTCCAATGAAAGGGCTATTATTCTGGTGCCTTGTCTTCTCCACTGGTTACCCTCATTGCAGAAATAGCTTGGTTTCTTTAAACTAGCTGCAGGAGAGACCAATGACAGGAAGGATGAGGGAAATTTCATCAAGGTCATGCAAGCTTAGTGCATCAGAGGGCTAAACTTAATTTTCTGATTCTTTCCACATATTCTAGGGTTTGCCAATATATGCACAAAATATTTTTATGTGTACTTATTTTTCAGTTCCTATCCCAAAAGGATTTCAAAGGTTTTCAAAGGCAGTGATTAAATTAAATGAAATAATTGTCCAGTGATTAAGTTCAGCACGGAAAATGTTTTGGTAACTAGTAATTTGGGTGTAAGGGCTGTGTGCATCTTGTCCAGTTCAGTTATCCCTCCTTCCTTTATCCATGTGTGCTTCCTTATCTGTGTGTGTGTGTGTGTGTGTGTGTGTGTGTGTGTGTGTGTGTGTGTGCTGGGTCAGAGGAGAGCATTAGTGGTGGTGGGAACAGCAGCACCAGAGTACATTTTTACATTTCACTGTAAAGTGGATTGAAACATCAACAAGCCAAATTTCAGCTGCAACAAAGCTTAGCTTTCCACTTTTGATTCTACAGGTACAAGTTAGTTGCTTGTGCAACCAAGTATAAAGAGATACACCTAATAAGTTGAATATTTAATTTTATTTAGAATGTTTTGCATATGCCATTCTTTTGCATATACCATATATGGGTAAATTACCAAATAAAGAAGTTAAATAAAGGTTATGTATAAGACACTGTGGATTTGGGAGTCTAATTTCTTCTTTATTGCAAATTGATAAATATGGAGCAATGAAGAATTACATCTTTGCACTGACTCTCCTACTTAATATATTTTTCTTCCATCTGCATTGCCCTTCTTTATCCTTTACCTTAGATCAATTTGTCCACTTCTTTAAGATCTCCTTCTCCAAGAGGCCTCCTTGGTCAATTCCACCCCACCCCGGGGTGGCTATCTTACTTTTTCTTTCCTTAAACATCTGTGCACACATTGTGCCAGGCAACCATACATCTTCATGATTCTTCTCATTTTCTTTCATCCAAACTAAAAGTTCTATACATACAGTGGGTCTTTTCTTCCACATCCATGAAACAGTAACCACTCAATGACATGCATGAGATTCATAAAGACTAATTCAATAAGTAAATACCAGAATTGAAGAGAATCCTTTGAAGGACTTAGAGGATTGAGAAGAGATTCAAAAGCCAGTGCACTTGGGTGACATTTGTATTGACTGCCGGCAGCATTGATGAAAATTGACACAGCTATCATCCACATGAGTGTACATGTTTATGGCATTTTTTCTCCTACTTTCTCTCCCACTTAAGAAATGAAGAATGGAATGGATCCTGGAAAACTTTGTTACTATGATTTAATGGTACATTTTTCTCCTTTATTATCTCTTTAGTAATTTTAAAGAACTGAAGTTTTTTTAAGGATGATTAGAAAGTATTTAATTAATGTTCGTGAAAGTTGTAGGTATAATGACCTGACTCCTATTGCAATGTAAGAATCATTACAGATAGACAAATAAGTTAATGGGTGTTTGTAAAGCTATGTTTAAGATTAAATACCCAAAGGGATTTTAAATTAATTATGCTTTGAAGATGATTCTCTGAAGAAAAGGAGTTAAAATTGCTTCCTTTTTTTTTTCTTTTGAATCATTCAATTGCTGGTCAACAAGGAGATCATTTATGTCAGGTATGGAAAGAAACCATTTTCCAAAGGAACCACTATTTGATTTGTAAATCAACTACAACAACTTAAGATTCATGACCAATGCTATGTCCCATCTAGTATTTTATTATTAAAGCAGCTAATCATCAATTAATTCAGTTGCTTTTTTAACAACTTATAATTTAAGATATCTGCAATAATGTGTCACAAGAGAAAGTGTCCTAACTGTTACAGATATCTCTTCTACTTTATAATGGTATTTGTTTATCTTTGGGTTTCCAGATTACCAAACATAGTGCAAGTAGTGGGTACTCAGTTAATGCTTATGTTCTAAATTAATTTGTCTTTTTTTAAATGCTTTTATAATCATTGGCTCACTTGGCCTAACCAGATATCCCCTGAGCTATTATCCCAGTTTCTTAGGTGAGGAACACTAAAATCTGTACAAGGTCATAAAAAATAAATAGTGACTCCTGGACTGAAATCCATTCATTTATTTCCTCATTTACTAAAGGGAGAGAGGGAAAGAGAATATATAAATGTTCCATTACCTATATCTCATTGCTTTCTAATTTTTACAGTGCTACAGGAAAATAAGTGTTTACTAACAATTGCTAACATGACAAATCATTAGGCATATATAATTTTTACAAATTCCACTGTCAACTGATAATAATTGCCTTTGTATCAATCACAATTTTGCCTCAGTGCTTCTATATATATTCAGTTATATAAAGTTATTGAGAAATGTTTGGATGAAATATCAAAATACAGAGATAAAAATAAAGATGTAAAAATATAGTATTGATTTAAACATTACTTCATAATTTGAACTGCTATTAATCTCATTATTGATATAGGAACAGGTTTGAAAAAATAATTGTATAAACACTTTGTGGCAAGCATAATGTCAGAATATTATTATACTTAAAACAGCACTCTATACATTTCAGGAATGTGAGCTAGAGACCTTAGGTGTTAGCTTGTTATTTGGTCACTGAATAAAGATTTTTTAATGAAAATCAACATATGGTATATTTTAGAGTCAAAGTATTATATAAGGAAAAATGAAAATGATCCCTATGAAGTTAAATAATGTGATTTTTCTATTTTAATTTTACTGACCATGTGACATTGAGGAAGGTCATTTAATTTCTCTGAGCCTCAATTTTGGGGTATGTACAACCACAATAAGGTATATCTTCCCTTGCCTACCTTCTAAGGTTGTAGGGAGGATCAAATTTGACAATGAACATGAAAATACTTTGCAATTTGCCCCTTATTATGACATTGTTTTATGACATTATATTGTTGATTTTTCATATAATGAAATCACCACTAAGAAGTAAAATATTTGGACATCACTACAATTGATTAGGACAGTATGCCTATTGCTGAAAGTGCTGTATTCTGATTTATGGAGCAAAATATTTAAAAATCAAGCAAGCTACTAAAAAGTGTAAATATAGGAATTAGCCCCGTAGTATTTGTTTTTTCTGTCCCACTAGATGCTGTAGAGTATTATATGTGTGCATGCGTGTGTGTGTGTGTGTATATAACTAGGACTGTCCTAAAAGATGCTACATAACCCTCACAAACTTTGGGCTCACTTACATTCCTCTTAGCAGAGTAATCACAATATAATGAGCGAGGGTAGGTGACCCCAGAGTTCAAAGTCCTCGTGCAATCAGAGAACAGAACTCACAAAAAACAAGCCCAAATAGACATACTGCATTGACTAACGGCCTCACTTGATGAGGCATCAGTTTAACTTTAAACCCTGAGCTCGTGAGAGCAGGGGAGAGAAGGCGATGTCTCCAAATGCAGGAAGCTGTTGCCATAGCATTTTCCTTCCTTATTCCTGCCTACGCCTCCTCCCCCAAAGCAGCAACAATTTGTGCTCCACCGTTTTCCTTCAGGAGGTAGAAGCATTTTCAGAAGCCAGGACTCCAGTGGTGTGATGTCTTCACCACCTAATCACTGTACTGGTAGGGATATTGAATAAGTCGGAGGGTGCTATTAAGTTTCTCAGGATAGAGTCATCTTTGCGGATGCAATTGCAGCGCAGGAAACAGACTCAGGGAGAATTTTAGCCTTCCCAAATTTCATTGGAGCTCTGCACAAGCCCAGCCACAATCACTCCAGCAATATAACCGAATCCTTTCAGCACTCGCAGCCGTGGACAGCTCCCTCGCCACGCGGTCCTTTCCTCTGCAGTGAGCACATTAGCGTTCACCCTGCCCGGGTCGGTGCGGTACTCCATCCACACCAAGTCCGCCAGTGCGTACGGAACGCGTGCTCCCTCCCTCCTCCCTCTCGGTGCCCCCGCCCCTCGCTCACTCAGGCTCACTCCAGCGGCGACTTTGAGGGATTCCCTCTCGGGCGGCCTCTGCAGCAGCACCACTGGCCTTATTCGCTGCTCCGCGAGGATGGATCTCCGAGGAAGAGCCGTTCTCGGCATGAATAGACTTCGAGTTCTTCTGATGCTCTTCCGTGAGTAGCGTTTCGGCAACCGCCAGAGCAGGGTGCACTCTTTGCAGAGAATAGAACTGGCACAGTAAAGCCATTAGCTTAAGGTCAAAACGTGGCCCTAATGTTTGGCGGGTTTGTTCTTTTCTGGGGGGAGGAGGGGAGGACCTTCCCATCAGTGGCAGGGAATTCCCCAGAGAGCCACACACTTGTACGCCAATCCCAGACACGATGCTGCACAGGCCTGCTTCGTGGGCTCAGAGCACTGGCGAGAAAGCTTTGGTTTAAAAGCCTAAGATGAAGAAAAAGGCCAGTCGGATTACAAATTAATAAGGCTTTAAATGTTTTTTAATTTTATTTTTATTATAAATTAACAGCAACGAAGTCGAATTTGTTGGCGCTAGGTCAGCGAAACGGCTCTCAGAGCGCCCTGCAGCCGGCAAGGAACTTGGGCAGCCCAAAGCCCGCAGACCTCCTTGTCTCTCCACCCCTGTGCCCGAGACGCGTGGGCTCGCTGAGCCCCTAACCGATAGGATTTTTTGTTTGTTTTCTGCAGATACAATGGCTCGAATCATGGCAGAACAAGAAGTGGAGAATCTCTCAGGCCTCTCCACTAACCCTGAAAAAGATATATTTGTGGTGCGGGAAAATGGGACGACGTGTCTCATGGCAGAGTTTGCAGCCAAATTTATTGTCCCTTATGATGTGTGGGCCAGCAATTATGTAGATGTAAGGCACTTTTTCCCTCGCAGCTTGCTCCTAGGGCTCCAGGGACGAAGGGCACCTTCCCTCAAGACCCTGTGAAGACCTGGGTCACCCGTCTTCCCCCCTACACCCTGCAGGCTGCTCCCAAATGCTGCATGGGGGTTCCGGCTTGTAATGCCTTCTGCTCGCCCCGCCTGCTTTGAAAGTAAATCCCTCTCTCTGCTTCCTTAACGGCCGGGTCTGCACGCAAAGCATCTAACCGCATGTTCCTGGACCTGGGAGCGCGCGCGCAAAGGAGTGCCCAGGCGTGCGACCCGGAGTTTGGACGCGCTGCCCTTTACAGCCCCCACTGGGGCTCGCGCGCTGAGGGGGTGCGGGGCGTCTGTGTTCCCAGCTAATCACGGAACAGGCTGATATCTCACTGACCCGGGGAGCTGAGGTGAAGGGCCACTGTGGCCACAACGAGTCGGAGCTGCAGGTGTTCTGGGTGGATCGCGCGTACGCGCTCAAAATGCTGTTTGTAAAGGTAAGTGCTAGTGGGGCGCTCAGAGGGGTTGCAGACTCCGGGTGGGTGTGGGTAGGGGCCGCCCCTCCGTTTCCCTACCCAGATCTGCTCGGGCGGTTAACACGCGCCTGCCCCGCTCGGCAGGAAAGTCACAACACATCCAAGGGACCCGAGGCGACGTGGAGGCTGAGCAAGGTCCAGTTTGTCTATGACTCCTCGGAGAAGACCCATTTTAAAGACGCAGTCAGTGGTGAGTAGAGACCAGGAGGGCTGGGAAAGGAGCCCGGGCAAGCGCAGACACTGCAGGGATCTCAGGCTTGGAGGCCGAATTCCTCAGGGTCAGGGCCTTGCGCTCCCAGGCCAAGGTAGCCCTGGACTTGCTCTCCAAGGTGGAGGAAGCAAGCGGGAGCGCCGGTGGGTCCTCTGGCCTTCAGGCCCTGTAGATGCGCAAGAAACCCAGGGCCTGAGGCCCAGCCTGTCACCCATCACCTGATCCTGGATGAGATGTCTCTTGAGGGACTGTCTTCCTGTGGCTGCTTCAGGATGGCTTTCTTATGATTTGTCCTTTAAAGAAGCATGGAGAAGGACAAAGCTGTATTTTTATTTTCTTCTGCACCCTGGTGTTTATTCTTACGTGCTAAAACTTCAAGGGGGACAGTATGACTTTCATTTTGGGTCAGAATCTGATGTCCTTCAGATCTTTTGGCGCATTGCTCAGGCCTCACCGCAATCTTCAGTCATCCACTGCGGCCACCCCAGAGTGGATTCTGAACCATGTCCTTATTTATCAGCTTTTCATGCCCATCACTACAACAACTACCCAGATCCTCCAAAAATATTGTGGCAAGGGATCTCTAGGCTCCAAATAACAATGCTGGGATCTGCAGGCACCATCAAAGACCACATTTAAATGTATGTATTTATTTTGTAAATTGTCTGATCTACTCATAATGAAGCCTTTCATCACCTGGGCACCTGAGTTGGGAAAAGATTTTTACTGAACATGTATAAGAATACATATGTCATCTTTTCCGTTTCACCCCTTATCATCGCAGTAAAAAGGGCAATTTTGTCTCTTCATCAAAATTCATATTCAAACGTTTCACACAGTTAAATTAGACCAAAAAAAGGAAAAAAAAAAAAACCTTAATCCAGAAAAGGAGGAAAAGGGGTGAGGCAGGCTTCCAAAGAATATGTATGCGTACAAGGGCATCTGCTCAGAGTACTAGCAGCAGCCATGCTTTGCTGAGGAAGATATTTTATTTTCTGCAGGCCAGTGCGAGGTGTAGGATACCAAGTCACTGTTCGTTGTGGATCTTTGGAATCTCTGTTGTGAGGTCTTATATAGTAAAAAGGGTTGGGGTTTTAGGTATCACTTTATTCTTCCAAAAGGAAATTCCAAATTAATATTTAAGAAATCCATGCTCATGAAAGAATGGGTGCATTCACATTTGCATAGCCCCAGCCGGGCAAGGCAACAGGGCATGTCAGCAGAGGATCAGAGGGGGGGTCTGGGCTAAGAGGCAAAGGTCAACTATCTGGATCACCATAATGAGAGTTCTGCCAGCCCTATAGGGGCCTAACCATTGCTCTGGGCCTTCCCTGCAGCCGGGAAGCACACAGCCAACTCGCATCATGTCTCTGCCTTGGTCACCCCAGCTGGAAAGTCCTATGAATGTCAAGCTCAGCAGACCATTTCACTAGCCTCCAGTGATCCGCAGAAGACAGTCACCATGATCCTGTCTGCGGTCCACATCCAGCCCTTTGACATCATCTCTGATTTTGTCTTCAGTGAAGGTAGGTCGGTGGGGAGGCAGAAGGAGAGGGAGAGGAAGGAAGCAAAGGCTGACCTAAAGATGGATGTGAAAGGCAACCTGCCAGGGTACCAGGCTGTTACCATGTGGACTTTCTCTAGGATATCATGGCACTGCCTCCCTCTATAATATTTTTCAAAGACTAAAGGCAACAACTGAATTGTATCAACTACAATGGCTTTCTCTTTCATCTTCCCTCTCTCTCTTCCTCCTTCACTTCCTTCTTTTCCTCTCTCTTTCTCTCCCTTCTTTTTCTCTGTTTTCTTCCTTCCTCCCTCCCTTCCTTTTTTCCCTTATTTTTTCATCTTTCCTTTCCTCCCCTCCTTTGCCAAAAAAGGAAAGTGGATAGAGAGAAAGATAAGAAAGTCAGCTGAAAAAAATATATAATTTTGATGCAAGTTTCCCAAGGAAAAGGCAGCTAAAAATCCCAAGCAGCTATTGAGAGAGCCATGGATTGGAGAAAGGCCTTTGCTTGTGTGGGCCACAGTTTCACCATGGTCTCTAGACACTTCCAGCCCTAGGTTCTACCACTGTGAGTCTAAGTTTTTGTGTGACCAGAATGCAATAGAGGTGTGTGTGTGTGTGTGTGTGTGTGTGTGTGTACAGGTTACAGAGAGAGACTCATGGAGACCTGCCTCTGTCCAGCTCTCACCTTTGTGTGGAGGGACACCCATGAGTTTCCAAGGAGGCAAGGCCCCTGATCTGCTCCCTCTGGGGCATGCAAGAAGGCTTCTTCGCAGTCTATGCAAGCCCTGGAAGGGGGTCAGGCAGGATCCAGCTGGAGCAGGTTCAGGGCGTCCATATCTTCCTGGTTCTCTGCATCCCAGAAGAAGGGCAGGAGAGAAGCTCACATTCTGCAATTTGTCCAAATCTAGCAACAATTTACTCTGGGCAAGTGGAGTAAGTGAATTCTCCCATTCATTTTTTTTCTCTCTCTCTGTTGTCTGGAGGAGGTTGTTAAAGGCAGTTTGATATTCTCATTTATTCCTTGTGGTTAAGAAATGGGGAGAGATTCTGACTGCTTTATTGATGCCTACCTTTGGGCTGGCAGTCCCCAGGTGAATACAACCATTCGAATGTGTAGGATATTAGGGAATGCCCACCTGGGTCACACACAAATCATTAAATCAGTCCCAAGGAGTCCAGCTTTCATTAAATGCCCCGCGCATTCAAAGTATACGGAATAGAATCCCTCCCCCCATGATTTATTCAGAAGGCATTAAGGAATTCCTAAGTTAAACTGTCCTAAAGAGAAAGGCCTCCTTCTTATTCATCTTTATATTTTTAGCAACAAGTACAGTGCTTGGCACATTGCAGATGCCCTGTTAACTTTGGCTGAATTGATATTCCGAAGCTGTGGGCTCAATTAATAGAGACTTGCAAATGCGTCAAAGCCAGGCAAATCAGAATTTAATACATTTAGTACAGCAGTGCCATGCCTACCTGTTATGGCTCTTACCTGTATGGGCTATTCCATCTTAATGTGTTTTCTACAAAATTGAAACTAAACTAAACGCCAAGATCTTAATACTAAAAAATACTGTGGATTATGAAAGTATTTATAAAATGTAAGTGTCTTTCTTAAACTGAAAATATTAAATGTAATTAAAAGTAAGTGGACTTATGATTATGGATGGCCCAGAATTCATTTTGAAAATATTGAATCACATACTTCTGAGTTTGTATAGGTACTTTCAGTAGTCTCTAGTTACTCTTTGTGTTTCTCTGGTCAATGGTTTTTAGACACTTCTTCATTTCTTGGTACTACTGGTGCTATAATTGCTGCTTTTACTAGTTCCTTATCACAATCTCACCCTAACCCTCTCTGGGTTATTTCTAAGTTGCTGCTTATAGTCATTTATGAATGGAGAAATCAGATCTCATAGATGTCAGAATTGTGTACAAAATAAGAGTAAATGAGTACTGAATAAGGACCAGAGCTGTTTTCCTAAAAATCAGTGATATTCTTGGCATAGATTTAATGACGTTTTTGTATAAAAAGCAGTTCTTATCCACTTCCAGGGCTTAAATAGATAGATTTAGACAGTTTGTAAGCATGTATAACTTCCTAAATGCAGATATATTAAGCACAAGCAAATTGCACTTGTCTCACCCAGGCTTTTCTGGGGAATAATTAGGGTGTTGCCTCCTGTATGGTGCCCTGGGGCTCAAGCCTTGACACTCCTGGGAGGAGGCAAGCCTTATTCAGGATCTCTCACTGAATTAATGTGCCTTTGTGTGGCAGGGCTCCTTTTGTTCCTGGTTCCTCCTGTCTGTGCCTCTCAGCACCTGTCCCCAGCGTGTTTCGTAAGAGATCATTTTATTTGATTTGGTGGAATCTGAACTATTCCTTTTGGAGTGCCTTTTCGGAACCTGGCACTTGGACCCCACTCCCCAGAATAGAAGGAGGCTCTGATGTGTTGCTAATGCCTGTGTGGGTGAGTGAAGCCTGCCTGCGTGGCGGTGGGGAGGGCACCTGGTCATATGTCTGACGCCCACTGCAGGACTGTGTGCATGCGTTCTGTCGTGTGCAAGCAGGACATGCAGCATAAGGGCTTCCAATGAAGAGCCTATTCCCTGTGTAAGGGGGTCATGCCTGGCAGTCTGCAGTCTCCCACCTGCCTCCTTCACAGATTCTGAGAAAAGCAAGGAAGGGTCAGTGAAATGGGTTAGCGGACACTCATAGAGGCTGAGAGCAGCCCAGATGGGGATGACATCTTTATCACACAAATCCCTTTAGACCGTTGAGCTTGGCTACTATGCTGATCCCCAATGAAAGTAGCTCAGAGGCTCCAGGTCACTGTGCACAGCTCTGGTGGTCTTGTTAACATGCCAAGTCAAGTCTGGTTCCGTAGTTCTGGGGGCGGGACCCAAGAGACTCCATTCCTAGCAAGCTCCTTGCTGATACTGCTGGCCATGGCAAACTGTCGGTAGGGGGATTTGAGGGATTTTGAGCTGATTAAGGAATATGATATGACCATGAGAGGCAGAAACACACAAGCTTCATTGGATGGCACTTGGGCAGGTTGTGTAAGGAAAGCCCCTCACAGCATGGGACCGTCCAGAAGAAGGCTTACAGCACCCTGGGGACCACTATCCCAAAGGAAAGGAGGATAAGGGATGTCCTGGCAGGGAGAGGGGTGTCAGGAGGGGGCTATGGATCTAGGTGATGTCACTTAGCAGCACGGGGAGGAGTCTTTGGGTCAGAGAGCTCGGGGGGCAGCAGAAGCTTAGGGCCTTATCTATCCTATCAGTGGGTAACAGCTGTTGGGTGAGATTTGTATGCAAAGCAGACAGGCCCTAAATGGCTAAATGTGTCTGTTTGGGCTTTTTTTTTTTTTAAATAATTGGATGTGGGTCTCAGCCTGCAGTGAAAATATAAACCACCGAGGGGCCAATCCACGGAGGCCAGCTTATTTCTATAACAGGTACACTTGGTGTGGCAACTCTCAGCCTGCAGTTCAAGGCAGCCCATGTGTCTCAGCTGGTGTTGGGTAACTTGTCCTTCCACAATTCATTCCTGGTAGTGAGTCCCTTTGAGGCCCCAGGAGAACTCTGACTGTGCTAGCATGGAGGATGAATCACTGGGAGGGAACAGATCAGCCTGAGTATTTTAATGGCTTGAATTAAAGGCGACTCTCACGCATAAAGACAGAAGAAACGTAATAGAACACGAAGGTGCCTCTGTGCCCCTTTGTTAAACACTCAGGTTTAATGGGCATTTAAGTCGCCACATATAGACTGGGCCCGTCTTAATTCTCAAGGGGGGAAACAAACAAATAAAGAGACCTGTGAAGAAGGTACTGAGATCCCTGTTTACAGTGGAGAAGCTGAGGCTTAGGGGTAAAGTTACTGGCCAAGACTGTGCTCCTTGTGGCTGCCAGGGCTGGGACAGGAACCTGTCTTTGGGTATCAGATCCTGTGCTCTTAGCCTCTCCAACCTCAGCTGCTGCAGCTGAGCAACTGTACCAGACATGTGAATGCAGGGGGCCATCTTCAGAAAGGTTGTCGGGTGCTCTGAATTCATGAGCTTATCATTGTCTCTAACAGTGTATTTGGGAGACACCACCTGATCTGTATTTTACCCAGATCTATAGGACAAATGACTGTGCTTTAGTGGAAATGAATGTACATCACCCCCAGTTGAGCGCCCCAAGACTGGCTGCCATGCTGCAAACCAGGGCATGGTGTCCGATGCTGATCCAGAGTGCTGTGTGCACCTGTGGTTTGCGTGGCACCTCTCAGACAAGAAACATGCCACCTGAGCAGGTGCTCCTTCTCAGAGCCTCCTGGGGAAGCAGCCAGAGGGAGACAATCCTGTTATTAACACCACAGAGAACTGTGTCGAGGCTGGAACACAGAGGCCTAGCGCAGGGCCACATAGCCAGCCAGTCGTAGCGTTCTGTGTTCTTGCTACTGCTCTGGAGCCTAGTGTTTTAGGTTGGGTTCCCCAAGAAGCACATCCTCTATAAGTATGTAAGGGCAAGTAATTTATTTAGGTGGTTCTAGAAGGCACTGCTAGTGGAGTGGGGAAGTGAGGTGGGAAGGCAAGGAAGCTAGTACAGGTGCATAAGTGAGCAGGTTACCACTGTGGGCACTGCAGCTCACACTGCTGGAACTTCTGGGAAAGAGTATGGTACCCACCTGAGTTACCCTCCAACTCCCATCTGCCACTCATGGCTGCTGGGGTGGGGAAGGGGGGCGTTGACTCTCCAGGATGTCTAACCTGCCTTGTAGTCAAAGTCTATTGGAATGGGTGGGAATGGTGTATACCAAGGTCATAGGACCCTGTTGGTGTCTGTACAACTGTACACCCAGTACTGGGATATAGGAACTTTCCCTGCCCTGGTGGAGCTTACAGGCTAGTGGGAAAGAGTTTATACAGCTCTTCCTTGTGTACAGGGATGCTCCTGGCACACACTGGAATCAATCAGTAATTGTTTTCTTATTTACTGTTGTGCTTACATCTTGGTGAGAGTATCTGCTTGTCTCCAGCCAAAGATCTCCAAAGCCCACTCATCTTAACATCTTCTCAGTACACAAAACACATTTTGCTGAGGTTACAGGAGTCCCGAGCCAGTCCAGAGAAGATATGGAAAGAGGGGCAAACCCCTCCCTCCAGTTGCCCTATCAGACAGCAGAGGGAAACACGGCCAGCAAAAGTCTTGCCCACCTTCTCCAACAAGAAAAGTCTGTGGCGCTAGCAGAGCTGGAGAAAGCAACCAGCTTGCCTCCTGGTCCGTGGCCCATCTCAATGCTGTTCATTTGGAGCTGCTTTTCATTAAGAGCTTTTACAGTTTGTTTGCCTCAGGGAGTAAATACAACTTTAAAATGCTGTGGTCATCAAACAAAACAAAATAAAACGCACGTCTAGAAAACAGAACCTAAGATGATTCAGGATTGAATTGGGCACACCAGGTTTATGGTTGAGGGGACTTGAACTGGCAGCTGGCAGTTACACAATTTTGTCTGATCTGTCTTCATCTGGTTCTTTGCAATGACTGGGATGGTTGTTGCTTTTTCCAATCATGGGCCATCCACCCTGGGCCTCTGTTTTGTGTTCTCTAGAACTGTAAGTCCAGCCAGGGCAGAGGTGTGAGGGACCCCAAGACCTGTGGAGATGAACAGGGAGTCAGGGGTCTCCGAGCACCCAAAGCCAGATGCTGAGCTGGGCTCAAGGGATGCTCTTCTCCCAGACAGAGATCGAGGCCAGCTGTCCTTGCTCTATAATCTGTGGGTTGTATAATCAGTTCATTGCACAGGATCATAACCCTGGAGTGCATAGTGTTTGTGTATAGAATTCAAGGGGTCTGTACATTTCAATAGGAAACATTTACATCTTTATTTTCTTTAATTTCTAATTAATGTTTAACATTTCCTTCAATTATAAATAAAGGTAACAACCCACAGTAGTATTAATCATACCTATGACTTTGCCACCAATATAAATAATAGTCTTGTTCTTCCCACATGTTTGTGCAGATCTTGCAAAGTAACAGTTATGCTTCTCCCTACTTTGCAATCACAGCCAGTATACCTGTGTACTAATAAATATATATATAACTGTCCCTCATATTATTTTAAAATATTTTAATAGATGAACTTCAGTGTAGTTTCTTTGTAATCTTATGTGTTTTATTTTTATGCAATCATAAGTATTCTGAGAAGGGGTATAGTTTCATCACACTGACACTAAAAAGATTATAACCTCTGCTTTAGTGGGTCATGACCAGCACTGTTTTAAATGAAAGAGAATAGTACAGAGGATAAATTATTAGCGGCACAAAGTAAGGAAAACCATTGTTTTATAACACTGTGGTTTTAGTTATGTATGTATACGTATGTTCTGGGTTGTAATGTAAAATACTGTTTTTCCTGGGGGTCAAAGGCAGAGTTTGAAGACAGTGGCTTAAGCCTGAGAGGGGAATGCGTGGCTTTTTTTTATGGGTTCACAATCTCTCACCTAAAACCCTTGGGGTTAGATGTTTTTCAGAATTCAGAATAATTTTGGACTTTAGGAAGATAATACAGTGCATTGTCCATATATTATATAAGACCCAGAAGACTCAGGGAAGCTCCTGTAATCAAACAGATTAATGAATCTGTTTCCTGCAGTGAAACACATGAATCTTCATGCTAAGGAGGAGAAATGAGAATCAGAGCAGCGTTTTTGCTGCCACATGAATGATACAAAGTACTTGTGGTTTCTAGAGCTTTGTGGATTTTGGAATGGTGGGTAAGGGAAAGAGAACTCAGGAATTCCCCTTTCTTTGACCACTTAATGAATGGGGATGGGTGGGGAAGGGGATTCAGTATTTTTCATGATAATTTTTGACATCCCCTTATTTTCTCATAATTACTTTTGACTTCTTGTCCATAGTTTAATACTCCCTTTATATTCTTCTCCGGTGATGTGTTTAATTCAGGTTTTCTCCTAAGGCAACAAAACAATTTTTAAAGAAATAAACTCCACAATGGGAGAGGCCACAACAGTGAGAGGCCCACGTACCACAAAATTAAAAAAAAAAAGAAAGAAACTATAATAATATTTTGACCATAATTTTTTTGCCAAAATACACCATGCTTTTCTCCTCTATCTTCTTTTTTTTTTTAAAACATCTTTATTGGAGTATAATTGCTTTACAATGGTATGTTAGTTTCAGCTTCACAACAAAATGAATCAGTTATATATATACATATGTTCCCATACCTCTTCCCGCTTGCGTCTCCCTCCCTCCCACCCTCCCTATCCCACCCCTCCAGGCGGTCACAAAGCACTGAGCTGATCTCCCTGTGCTATGCGGCTGCTTCCCACTAGCTATCTACCTTACGTTTGGTAGTGTATATATGTCCATGCCTCTTTATCGCTTTGTCACCGTTTACCCTTCCCCCTCCCCATAGCCTCAAGTCCATTCTCTAGTAAGTCTGTGTCTTTATTCCTGTTTCACCCCTAGGTTTTTCATGACCTTTTTTTTTTTTTCTTAAATCCTCTATCTTCTTTAAAGGATGGTGTATTAGATGATTTTCCCCATAACTATACCAAAGTTATTATCCATTTAAAGCTAATACTTTTGGCACCACAATTCTGATACCAGTTCTGATGTGTGTGGTGTAAATCCATCAAACTCTACACTTTCTTTTTAAAATGGTGGTATAATTTACATATATCAAAATGCACAAATCTGAAGTGTTAACTCAGTATGTTTTTACCTATACTTGCAGTCACATAACCCTCACCTAAATCAACATTCAGAACATTTCCATCACACCTGAAGTCCTCTTGTGTCCTGTTCTGCAAGACACACTGTTCCCTACTTCTCTGACTTCAATCACCATAGACTTAGTTTTGCCTGCCCTTGAACTTCATGTAAATGGAGTCATACAACATGTACTCTTTTGTGTCTGACAGTTTTCACTCAACATAATATTTTTGAGATGCATCCATTTTGTTACGTGGAGCCATAGTTCATTCCTTTGTACTGTTGATTAATAGTCCATTGTATGAATATACCACAGTTTATTTATCCATTCTACTCTGATGGACATTTTGGTTGTTTCTGGTTTTAAGCTGTTATGAATAAAGCTCCTTTGAACATTTATGTTCAAGTCTTTTTGTGTCCATATGTTTTCATTGTTCTTGGGTAAATTCCTAGGAGTGGAATGCTGGGTTATAAGGTAGGTGTATGTTTATCCTTACCTTACTACAAAATGATTGTACCATTTCCCACCAATGGTGGACAAGAGCTCCAATTGCTCTGTATCATTGACAACACCTGGTAATTTCAGATTTTCTAAAAGGTGTATTTTGTCTGCGATTCTATGTACATTATAGACGAGTAAAAAGTTTAAAAAATTAAATAAACAATAAAAATTATGGTGGTTGTGCCTAATGCCCAAACTCTGAAAATTTGCATAAATCATTTGGAAGCTTTATTGACATTGGCTTGGAATCCAATAATCTGAATATTGCCCTATTTAACTGATGTATTTTTATTTTACACTATGCAGAAATTTTAAGGAATTGGGCCTTAAGTTTGGTTGGGAAGTATTGTTTCTGAAAAAGAAAATATCTCTGAAGTTTCCTTGAGAAATCTTCTCACCTCTATCTGCCTTTTAGTTTTCTTGAGCAGACTTATGATTCAGAATATTTTGGCAGGAGCTCATTGCTTTTCTTCTTCTTTCCCATTTCAGAGCATAAATGCCCAGTGGATGAGCGGGAACAGTTGGAGGAAACCTTGCCCCTGATATTGGGGCTCATCTTGGGCCTCGTCATTGTGGTAACGCTGGTGATTTACCATCTCCACCACAAAATGACTGCCAACCAGGTCCAGATCCCTAGGGACCGATCCCAATATAAGCACATGGGCTAGAAACTATTAGGCAGACAGACCCCAGCCCCCCTCCACTGGCTGGATCAGGAGTGGAAGGAAGGGGTCAGCCAGCTTTTACACTCATCGTGGCTTGGCTTTGACTCTCCAAGCAGCAACTCATAAAACTCGGAAAGGTATCTGACTCTGAAGTTTAGGGATCGAAACCACACTTCGTTTGGAAAGACACCCCTTAAGGTTCAAGAAGAATATTGGAGGCTTTGCTCCCTTGAACACAGATGGCTTACCCTATACCGTTGTCAACGTACACAAAATACAGCCTCATGCTCCCTGCAGCAAGACCCCTGAAAGTGACCCATGCTTCTGGCTGGCGTTCTGCATGTCTAGTGATTGTCTTGGGAATGTTTCACTGCTACCTGCACCCAGTGAATTCACAGCACAAGAACCTGTTTAATGTAACTATGCAGAGTTGTTTGGACTTCATAGTGTATCAGGTCCAAGTAAGGGGACCTGAAGAATCAATCCATGTGAGTTTGTTTTTCAAAATGAATTAAAACACACTACTGTCTAACATTTGAATGCTTTCTTGAAACAAGAAAACAGACTAAAATGGTTTCTGGGGCACCCAGAGGAGAGAGGGGAATGATGAAGATGGGATTTCATTTCTGCAAGAGGAAAAGCAAAGAAAGAGCAAGGAAACAATGGGGGAGGGGGAGGGAGTTGGCTTTTCCAGGTGAAAACACGTGGATTTATTTTGGCAAATATAAGTAGCTTTAATAATGGTGCCTCTTGAACGATTGGTCTAATGTAGCTTCTGGTGCTTCTTGGTCTTGAGTCTGGCATTTCACTTTGGATTAAAAAGCTGGACTGAACATGGTAGCTTAGGTTGGGTTTTATTTGTGATAAAATGTAATTTACTGAAATTCCCTAGAGAAATGTACATAGTTTGGATTTCACTCACTTTCTACATAATCATTTTTCAGAAGATCTGAGCAGGGGTAGGGGGAATCCTTTTCTTTGGTGTTAGGGTGGGAATCCCCCTACCCCTGTAAAGTCATCACCACGTGAGAGCAAGCGCATGAGTTATCTCCCCAAGTCTTCAATTGTTGGCGGTAGCACATCCTTAGAAGTTCATTATACCAGCAAATCTTGATAAGTATCAGCCAGTTGCTCTCCTATTATCCATTTGTTTGCTGCTCCGGCAACCTCAGTCTTTCCCTGCATGACTTCTTCTCAGTGCCTGCCTGGTCAGTGAGGAACAAGCCCTGATTCCTCCTGAAAGTTGCCTGTTGCACAAGAAAAAAGAGACGCTTTTTTTTTTTTTCTTTTTTTTTTTAGCGGTACGCGGGCCTCTCACTGCTGTGGCCTCTCCCGTTGCGGAGCACAGGCTCCGGACGCGCAGGCTCAGCGGCCATGGCTCACGGGCCCAGCCGCTCCGCGGCATGTGGGATCTTCCCAGACCGGGGCACGAACCCGTGTCCCTTGCATCGGCAGGCGGACCCTCAACCACTGCGCCACCAGGGAAGCCCAAGAGACACCTTTGGTGCCAGCGGAGGCAAACAACCCCCACCCCACCCACGTGTCCTCCACCCTTCGTCATCTGTGATCATCTCACCCCCACGACCCAAACATGACAAGCCCTTTCCCTTTTAGCATCTCATGTATTTTTAGGAAACTTCCTACTTATCTGGAACCATCCAAGGATCTGGGGAGAAACAGACACTTAGGTGTATCCACTTTCGAAAACATTTTTAGGCTTTCTGAGTCGTACTTCTGAAAACTCCATCTTTACTTAATTTAATCTACTTTTACAAAAGTAAATTTGTATTTTTTAAAAATTTTGCTTTCACAAGACAGGACTCATTACTATTTTTGGAATTGTCATTCATTCATTCAACAAACAGTTTTTGAGCACCTACTGAGTGCTGGGTGTACAGTAGTAAACGACACCTGGGAGTCTATAGGGCGAGAACAGATAAGAAAACACACACGCATACATGCGTGTATACACACACACACACACACACACACACACACACGTCATTCTAAACAGAACAAAGTGCCCTAGCGCTTTACAAAGTGTTGCCATATGGCTACGTCCCTGTGTCTAAGCTAATTAAATCTTTCTAGAATCCAAATTTCTTAATTCTCAAAATTAAGAGTGATTTTTTTTCCACCTGTGATAGGCAGTACATATAAAACTCCTTATTACTATGTCTGTTATTATTACTATTAATCACAGCATCTTTATTTAGCAGTCCTAAAATTAGGTCTCAAGTTCAGCCTAATTTCTATGAACCTTGCCTTATTTTTCTTAGCCCTTTTTAATCTTCATCATCAACTAAGCAGAATAAAAGGGGGCCTCCTGATGAGGGCAGGGCCAGTGGTCTATGGGTGGACAAAGCAAGGTGTCCAGAGGGATGACTCATGTTCATTGCCATTGTCCTGCATTTCACAGAGGCTCCTGCAGCAGGAACAAGCTGTGGGGTGGCTCGTCTATTTGCATTGTTTCCTGAGCTCAGATACGGGAAAGAAAACAAACAGATAATCCACAGATGCTCAATTACCCCTTTAACTGTCATTTTTCTTTTTTACTGGAGTTTTAAACACAAACGCCTCTGGGCACAAAAGGATGTTGTGTCTGGTTGCTGGCCTGGAAAAGCCAGGCTGGATGAACCATATGCATGTTTCTTTCGGGGAAGGAGGAGTTTGACTTCAATTCTGAGAGTGGTTCTTTGCAGGGTTCCCCCATTTTCGGCAAATAGCTCCCAGTGAAGCTGCCTCAGAGAACAGGGAAGACTGTTCTCCACCCCAAGAAAGCCCTCTAAACTATAACCACTCTTTTCTCACCAATTCTAATGTTTCCATTAACAAAGACTTGTCAAAGCCACATGGATGGGGGAGACAACAGAGATATGAGAATGGAGAAGTGGGAGGAAGATGGAAGGAATGACCTGCAGCATCTGGTGGAGGTAGCAGGCAGTGCATACACTGGGGTTGTTTACAGGGGAGGGTAGTCCAAACCAGCACTGGGCACAGACACCTCCCTGGAACAAACACCCAAGCAACCTGAACCAGACAGACACAACTTTCAATGTGTGTCTCAAAGTGCAGTTTGCAAGCAGCCTGTATCAGAATCATCTCAGGGGGGT
Organism: Lagenorhynchus albirostris; assembly: GCF_949774975.1. NCBI lineage: Eukaryota > Metazoa > Chordata > Mammalia > Artiodactyla > Delphinidae > Lagenorhynchus > Lagenorhynchus albirostris. Next base: position 36,779,442 of record NC_083109.1, read on the forward strand.
CGTTGAAAAATGTCAGTTCTAGGGCATCAACCCAGTGATTGAGAATCTCTATGGTGAGACCCTAGAATTGGTATTCTGACTACTTGCTCTCTCCAGATAATTCTGATTTAGTAGTATGACAACTTCTGGTTAAAAAAGCCTTTGCTATCAGCCTACCTGCAACATTAGCCAAATTACTGGGATTCTCTGTGCTCATTTTCTCATTTGAAAAATGGAGTTCACTGTCCTCTCCTTGCAAAGTTATTTGAGGATGCATGATAGTACATTTAAGTCCCTAGCACAGCACCTGGCACACTGGAAATGCTCCATAAGAGGTATTACTAATGATATTTTTCTAGCATCCTTATTAAAATGTGTGTTCAAATTTTACCTGCCATACATGTACATGAAAGACCCCAAAAGACTAATGCAGGTTTTTTTTTTTTTTCAATCTGGCATCCAGTTTTCTGTGTCAGTTTATTTTGAATTCAGAGTATGTTTCTATGCAAGGATTCTCTCCATCCCCAGCCCAGTGAACTGCTCAGGAGGTTGTCAGTTTGGGGGTGTCGGGGAGACGGTTGGAGTCCATGAATTTGGATGAGAAAAAACTACACCTTCAGTTTTACTAACCTCAAATGAAAGGTAGCATCTCCTTCAATTATGAACATAGGCACCAAACCACTGTAGTATAAGCAGGACCTAGGTATAAGTCATCGGCAGAAATGACCACATTATACTTGTTGCAGATACCTCCAAAAATCATTTATATTCCTTATTGGAAATTACGGCAGTTATTAGACCCATCACAGATCTTGTTATTTAATGCATTATAACCATAACATTAAAATATATATTTTGATAACTATGCTTTAAATCGTTTCCTTTGTAAGCCTATGTATTTTACTTTATGCATTTTAAAACATTTTTCTGAGGACTCCATAGGCGTCAGACAGCCAAGAGGGTCCAGGGTGCAAAATTAGGCTAAGAACTCCAGGGCCGATGGCTACTTCAGTTGTCATTTAAACTGACGGAACCTGTCAGGTTGTCTCCTGGGGAAGGTCACAAAGGCTTATGTGACAAATGAGATAAGCATTTGTTAGCACCGATCTTGTGTTTTATAGACCCTGGTCTCGTGCTGGGGACACATCAGTGAATGAAATAGGTAAGAATCCCTGCCCTCATGAAACAGAACTTCTCTCTCTCTCTCTCTCTCTCTCTCTCTCTCTCTCTCTCTCTCTCTCTCTCTCTGTGTGTGTGTGTGTGGTGTATTCAGGTATCATGATTCATGTGCTGTCATTGAACAAGTTGTTGGGGACTTGGTTAGGCTCAGTTAAGGTGGACCATATGTGACCTTGAAGTCCTTTCTAGCTTTAATGTTTTTTCAAAATGCTGCCAATGATGATGAGGCATAATTATCAAAGCAGTTGCTATGTGGGCAAACCTTTCAGGATAAGGAATCCCTTTGCTTTTAAAACAGTATATTTTGATTCAGAAATCAGGAACCCTCAGACTTTGGCAAGTACCCTTTTTATCCTTCATCAGATCTATTTATGTAGGAGACATTGCTGGGGTCCCACCCGTGTTCCCTCGGTCTTTCCTGGAGCTCGTTTGCTGACAGTTTCTGTACCTGCCCACAGCTCCCCATGTCTCCCTCTCTCTTAGTTGGAGGGAACAAACTTTGCCCACCTACAGGGCAAGATGGACGTTCTGCGGGATGATGCCCTAGACGGAGCAACTCTCAACAAACCAGGGATAGGAGATGGTGGATAAATACCCCAGCCAGTTCACTGCTAGAAGGACGATTCTGGAGCATCTCTCCCAGAAGGTCTGCAGTGGGACTGAGCCCCAGGCACCCATAGTGGTGACCCATTCATTAATACACACCTTTTTTTCAAATTTCTGTCCCTCTTGGTCTCATGTGTCTACTCTGCCATGTTGAATGAGCTTCCTGGGGTCATCTTCCAGGAAGGACTTGTGTGTCTGTCTTAGGTTCTCCTTTTGGCAGAACCCACACTAAGGTCATCTATTCACTTAACTCAAAATGCACACATTTCAAGGCTTACGTTGATGGGTTTGCTGCACAATTTGGATTTGTACTATATCATGTGACTTTCACAGAACTGCTCCTGCCTGTACATTTTGTAGCTGCTTCAGACAAAATCAGTCGTTTCTCTGCCTCGAATCTCATTACCGTTTCTTTGATGACACGGGGACATTCACTCGATCGGTTTGCCCAACGAGTCTGAACTCATTGAGTTGATAACTTCATGGAATGATTTTATTTTTCTAGTAATTGCTACTGAGTGTGTTCGTCCCAGTGGGTAATGGGGACACAACCATAACTCAGACTGATTCCATCTGCCTAATCCATTTAAAAAAATCAATCTCATTCAAAATCAAAATAACTCCCCTCCCCTTTGCTTGAGCTAAACTTGTATCAGAGAGAAAGAAGTAGAGTGGATAGGCAGTGGCAGGGGACAAGGTGTGCTTTCTTATCCTCCCTTTCTTTCTTCTGAGTCCCTCCTTCAAATCATGGAGTTTCAGACTAACTCGTGGCTCAAACCTATGGGGAGCTGTGGGGAAGGGAGATTCCAGTAACCCAGCTGGCTGCAGTCAGCTGCCTTGGATATTCTGTTGAGGAAGAGGAGATGCCTGAGTTTCATTTGTGTCCTGAAGACTACAGCCTCTGCTTTTAGAGTGGTTGTGGTGTAGATGATATATGTGGTTTTTAGAGTAAGGTTCAGCTCCTCCCCAACCCTGCCCACTGTAGAAAAGCAGCCATATTTCCCTTTGTTTTCCCCCATGGTGCATACCTCCAATGCACTCTTCAAGTTGTGTATCACCCCATTACTTAGTTAAGTGGTTGCCGTGTTCCCTGCTCTCTCTCTATACACCATCATAAGCAGAAGAAATTGGTGTATTCTTCTGTGCCTTCCAGTGGCTTCAGGGACCTGCCTGGGGAAGGTTGCCTTCATCTTTCTCTTCCCTGGCACACAATATACTACTATTAGGAGGTCTCATCCTGCTATCTCAGGTTATTTCCTGAGGGTTTTCACTTTCTGAAATTTCCAGGTGAGAAATGAACTCTTTATTTACCAGTATCGCTCTCAACTTCATGGGATAAATGTTAATGTCTTCCTTGTCACCCAAACAGGAGGAGGGGGCCCAACACTTTCTTCCAGTCTACCAGAGAGCTTCTCTAATCCAGAACATCTCCTTTTTTATATCTTTCGTGGGTAAAAGCAATCAGATCAATTCACCATCTTTGGAACAGCAGAGTAGGAACCTTCAGCCATGAATCTGGCTTTCCTTGAATTTGGCCTTCCAGAATTTAATTTTTTTTCAATAGTGGTATCTACATCATAGTCTTACACTGCTTATAACCTGTGGGGATGGGAATATTTATCTTTGCTTCGTGTCAACATGATATTACATATAATTTTATAGCAACTTATTTGCATTCCTCAAGATCATAAAGACACCATTCTTCTTATTTAAGAAGCAAATTCAGGAAATTACCAGAGTTTCCAATAACACGATGGGAAAAAGGCAAACATTTATTTTTATTTGCAAGTGCAGTTTCTGCCAATAGTTAGTGCTCACACAACCTTTTAAGCTACAGTAACTTTTGGTAAATTCAATGAAGACTTTAAAAAAGAGGCAGTGATAAGAAAATTACAGAAAAATTTCTATTACACTGTTGAAAATGTTTGGAATCCAAAATCCACTATTTTCTGCAATGGTTTTTAATATTTTCTCTGGTTAAGAAAAGATTTTTTTCTTTCCTTTCTATTTCTACATAGTCCTGGTTAAATGAATACAGTCTGTTTCATGAACTTTTAGGACTTCCATTTTCTGGATTTAGATTATTTTAATTCATACATACTTATATTAATATTTTAATATTTTACATAAAACATTGATTTGTTGTGTTTTATGAAACAAAATTATAGATCCTATTTATAATGAGGCATTTCCAGTTTAGGGAAAAACTGAAAATCTAATCAGTAGAAGGTCATTTTATGCCTTTTTTTTCCTTTTTAACTTTAATAAATAATTAGCAACCTATTAATTACAAACATTCTTAATTAGGCTTAGAGCAACCAGAACATTTTCACAATTTTAAATTCATATTTGTTACAGTATGTGAAATTAAGAAAAGCCTCTGGTTTTCCAGTTTGGTAAAAAATGGCTTTCATTGGATGCAGAAGTAATAGAAACTAATGATGACTATGTAGCTTTTCCAGAGTCTTAAAGGCAAATCTATATTGGCCTACAGTTAACATGCAAATTCATCCAACAAGCAACACAAAATGTATTGTAGTAGTCATTCGTGTTTATCAACATTCAAGAAGATCTAGTCAGCAGCACAACTCTCCTATGTCGGAAACACAGAACATGGTCACAACTGAATTCGAGTCACACCCGGGAAAATCCCCGCTCCCTAATTCATTCTCTAGAAACCAGACTTCCAGTATGATACAGAAACAATAGCGACGAAGGTAAATTACAGACAAGAGTTTGGTGTGCTAGCACACAGAGTTTTAAAAACAGTAACAAACAAAACCAAACATCTTGCCCACTTCTCTCTTTTTTCCCTTTGTGAGACTGGAATTCTCACAGCCTTCTTGAAACATTCAGTTTGGGGAATGGAGTCCAAATGATCGTAGCACTGGGTTGTTGGATCAAGATGGCGCAGGGGTAGGACGTGGAGCTCACAGCCTCCTACAAGTACATCAAATGATCCTAGCACTAAAATTGTTCCTTGGAGGGGAAATTTGGCCCCAAGGGGACATCGTACCCCTTTAAGAGAGGGTACTAGGGGAAACATCCTGCTGTGCAAAAGATGGTTTGCTACTAACAGGCTTGAAGGAAAATGTGATTTTTCAGAATATTTAGCTTTCTCCCAAGGAGTACTTTTGGTGGTATACTGTGGCTCACATTTTATTGTACTGTATTATTTTGGGCTGGATAAATGGAATGTGCACCCCCATCACCATCACTCTTAAGTCTTCTTCCATTACATAAGACACTTGTTAAGATAAGAAAGATATTCTACTAAAGCTGACGGTGATTGAGAGTCATTCAGTATTCAAAGTTCCTAAAGAATTGTTGGTTCTCTGAAAGGGATAAAAAAGTAGGAAAGACTTTGTTCAAACTCTTGCTAGTAAACAGGTATTACTTCAACCGATACAATGGCTACGTGACATCAAAGTACTATAAATTATCAAAACTATTGTACAGAAAAATTACAAATTCATTGCAAAATGCATTACACTGCTACCATTAAGAAAAAGTGCTTTTTGTTATCCTTTCTATTTTTTGCCAGAAAAGTATTCTTTCAATATAGAAAATCCTGTGCGTTACCCTGCATGTGGCTAGGATATATCATAACGGAGTTTGTACTGAGTCATTCTGATTTGCTGGATGAAAGGCTGAAAAATATAATAATGACTTATTAAAGCCGTGTTCCAAATGACCACACCAGCTGTTAGTGGAGAGATGCCTGTTTAAGACACAAGAAGATGCCCTGGTCTGCCAAACCCTGCCGGTCAACACACTGTCCCATCAATCAGCTGGTCTGGAATATACAGGTCTGTTACACGTTCTCTGGTTTCCTTGTGTTCTCCTGAATTATTCTCATGTTCTCATCTAGCTTTGTCACCTCTATGAATCCTCTGCTCAGTGATGCCTGTATTGTCTCATGAGGGGAACAATGCAAGATGGCGGACCTGCCAATTTCAAGAATGGATGTCCGAGGAGTTCCTGGGCTGTGGCTCTTTGAGAGGGTTCCCTCACCAACATCAGGTCTAGGAATCCCCGGAGCACTGAAGAAACCTGTAAAAACGCAAGATATCATCTTGAGGACTAACACAGACACCCAACCCACTTCCCCTAAAATGGGTTCCCAGAGAATTCCCAGGAAAGTCATTCTATCAACAACTTCAAATTCCAGAATGTCAGGTTGAGGAGAAAGAGGTTATGGAAGCAAAAGCAGGAATTGCCTTTCTTAACATATGCTGTTTTCCTTACCTTCTTCAAGTCTGAAATAATAGGAGTAAATGATGGTATGACAAAGAATATTTACTAAATAAAATAATAGTGGTATAATAGCGACAGTAGCAGCTATTATGAAGTGCCTACTGTGTATAGGTGCTGGCCACACATGTTTGATGAACAGTGGTGTATACATGGAATGAGTTTTCTGTGTAACCACTGAAACAATCTAGGCTTTGTGGAATTCCTTTCTTGAAGAGAAACAAACTTCTGTTAAGGATATCTGACAGAGACAGCATTTTTCCTTTAATTTCGTGTAATTTACTTTTTGAGGTATAGCTTACGTACATTCGAGCGTATAAAAAGTTTATATTCTACAGTAGTTTTTTTTAAACACATATTTACACCTATATATTCCCCACCCCTATCAAAATATGGAACATCTCTCCCTCCAGCCCCCTTCCAATAAATATCTGTCTCCCTGCAAAGGGTTACCACTATCCTGACTTCTGATAAGATAAATTTTTATCTGATTTTGTCCTTTATAGAAATGGAGTCATTGGCTGTCAACCCTTCTCTCTCTAGCTGCTTTCACTTGACATCGTGTCTGTGAGATGTATCCGTGATGTGGGTGGCAAAAGCTGTATCCTTTGCATTGCTGTGTAGTATTCACTGCTGAATCATCCCACATATCACTTATCCCTTTGGGAAACAACCTTGGAAGGTTTCCAGTTTTTGACCATTAGGATGAAAGCTGCTCTTGTCTGTGACTTTGAAGAACATCACACTCCTTCGTACTGGGTGTGGGATTATTTGATACCATACTATTTTAGCCACTGTTTATTATTTAAACCCAGTCCAATGCAGTACAAATTTCAATCTCCTGTTCAATTCAAGCAGTCTCCCATCTTTTTGGCAGATCCACACAACCTCTATGAGTGATTCTATTGGGGCTCTTCCATAAGGTTTAGGGGTGAGGGAAGAGGAGAAGCAACCATTACAAACTATCCCCTCACCTAAGGCAGCCTCACTCCCTCTCTTATTGTCAGGAGGCGGATGGGAGGGGTCAGCATTTATAGAGTTGATCTGTGGAGACAGCACCTCTCAGCAAGCTCTGCCCCCACTGGTGGCCCCCACAGTGGCAGTTCTTTGACTTAGTATCATATGTTCTGAGCTTGGCCCTACTTGACAACCTTGGGAAAACAGGAAAGGCCCTACTTGGTCCCTTAAACATGTTGCTCTTTGCCCTGCACAATCTAGCCCCTGCCTACCCTCTGACATGCCTCACCCTTTCCCCATGCCCACTTTGCTCTGGCTGAGGGTCTTCACACTGCTCCTCCCTCTGCCTGGGACATTTTTCTCCCAGATCTTTTTGCATAACTTACTCCTTCTTTCCAATCAGGCTCCAGTCCCCTGAAAGGGCCTCTTTCACCCCTCAGCCAGAACTAGCTTCCAGCCCCCTCTCCGGCCCCTTCCATCACATCACAGTGTTCTATTCGCTTCATAGCAGGTACCACTCTCTGAAATTATTTTATTCATCCATCTGTGTGTGGTTATTAACTGCTTCCCCAACTAGAATGCAACCTCTATGAGAGTCAGGAAATGTGGGGTTTTGAGCTGCTATATCCCGGCCATTAGAACAGTCCCCAGCATGCAATAGATTCTCAAGGAGGGAGTGCAGAGTAGAGCCAACCCCATGAAAGAGGAGCAGCTGTACCCCATTTTACAGATGAGCTTCAGAGATGGAGTGGCTGACTCACTTGCCCAAGCGAGTGAACAAGAATAGCAGAGCTCTGAATGCAATCAACTCGAATTCCAAAGTCCATGCCCATAAACCAGGATCTACTCCTGGATGCGATATGCCAGTCTTTAAAACTACAGAGAGACGGAAAAATCGAAGAATGATGTTGAACTTCAGCAACGGTTGCTGCTTCTCACCTTGTGCAGGTCCTTCACTCTTGGAGGTAAACTGTCCCGGATCCGCCGCATGGCCTGGAGGGGAGGCTCATTGAAGTAGGGGGGCTCGCCGTCAATCATCTCTATCACCATGATCCCGAGAGACCAGATGTCCACCTGTTAGGCACACCACACTGATTATCTCAGGCAAAGAGAACCTTCTGAAAGGTTGGATGTGTCAGGGACCCCAATAGATTCATACTCATTCATAAATTAACATGGGATTTGTGACCTCTCAAAATATACAATTCATATATATAGGCTGAATTGTTGAGTGACCAAGTGTTTGCTAATGGTCTTTGTCTGCTTTTAAAATACAACTTCAATGAAGATTCTGACAATTAGATACACGTGAATGTCTTAACACTGAAGTTTAGAACTTTCTTCTAATCCTTTTAACTTGGGTGGTTCATGGTCTACAGGGCAGATGTGAAAACCATCCAAAGTTTTATGTTATGAACAGAGAGGAAAGTTGCATTTAAACCATAAGAAAATAAGAAAAGTTTTTGGCATATTCATAACAAACTCCAAAGAGCTACATTGCACAGCACAATATATACTGATTCTTCTATTAATTTGATTTTTAAAAATAGTGTTTTGCCGCCGTATTATTTTTCTTTGTTTTCTTTTTAATTTTTATTTTTTTAGCAGTACGCGGGCCTCTCACTGCTGTGGCCTCTCCCGCTGCGGAGCACATGCTCCGGACGCGCAGGCTCAGCGGCCATGGCTCACGGGTCCAGCCACTCCGCGGCATGTGGGATCATCCCTGACCGGGGCACGAACCCGTGTCCCCTGCATCAGCAGGCGGACTCTCAACCACTGCGCCACCAGGGAAACCCATTCCTTTGTGTTTTATCACTTTGAAGCAGTGTGCACAAAACCATGATCTATAAAACCATGTTCAGGGAATGGAGGGAAAGAAAGGGAGAGACAACAAGCAATCCTTTCTGGGTAAAGAATGGGAAGTCAGGATAAGGAGGAGCCACAGCCGTGCTATAAATTCCCAGGCACTGTCGCCTCCCCTCCCAGCCTCATTACACCTCTTATCAGTTATTCATACTCCTGCTCTCACCCGCACAGTGACCTTCACTGAGAATTGATGCTCTTGGGACCACAGTTATTCATCCAAGGGCAAGTAAACTGGGGAAAGAGAGCAGAGTCCGCCTGAACTTCTGCCATGCTCCTTTGCTCACTGGTCTGTGCCACCACCTGCAGGCTTCTCCTCTCTTAGGATCACCGTCTGTACCATGATGTGTGGAAACACTGTGTGCCCAGGTGAAACGAGCTCCTTGCCTCTGTGTGTATGTGTGTGTAGTGTGTGTGTGTCTCAGAGCTTCTACTCACACTATCATCCCCCTAGAAGGCCCTCCTCCACTTCTGGTCCCTTGTTTTATGTATCCAAACCATGTCCCTTAATAGATTATGAGCAGGTATGGAAGCAATCTAAGTGTCCATCAACAGATGAATGGATAAAGAAGATATGGTATATATACAATGGAATACTACTCAGCCATAAAAAAGAATGAAATTTTGCCATTTGCAGCAACATGGATGGACTTGGAGGGCATTATGCTAAGGGAAACAAGTCAGACAGAGAAAGACAAATACTGTATGATATCACTTATCTGTGGAATCTAAAAACTACAACAAACTAGTGAATAAAGCAAAAAGGAAGCAGACTCATGGAGACAGAGAACAAATTAGTGGTTACCAGTGGGGAGAGGGAAAGGAGGAAGGGCAGTACAGGGATAGAGAATTTTTTTAAAAAGGGAAGTTTATTATAGAATTATATGAAATCATGTGTGTGAATTTTTTTTTTTTTTTTTTTTTTTGCAGTACACGGGCCTCTTACTGTTGTGGCCTCTCCTGTTGTGGAGCACAGGCTCTGGACACGCAGGCTCAGCGGCCATGGCTCATAGGCCCAGCCGCTCCGCGGCACGTGGGATCTTCCCGGACTGGGGCACGAACCCGTGTCCCCTGCATCGGCAGGCGGACTCTCAACCACTGCTCCACCAGGGAAGCCCACGTGTGTGAAACTTTAAAAAATTATAAAGCACTGTAGAATTTAAAGAATCTTTCATTCAATAAAAAAAGATCAAACATTTTTTTGATTAAAAAAACAAAAACTAATTAAAAGATAGACTATGAGTGATTATTTCCTTTTCAGAGGAAACAAACATTTTGCCATATTTTAAAATATGTTGCAATATTCGTATATGATTTTTCCTATAGCAAAACATTATTTCTCATCCAAATATTAACCCCAATCCTGTGGAGCTTTCTCTGACGTTCTATCCTTTGAATCATCACACCTACTCATCTGTGTGTCTCCGGCCACTTTTCAGGTTGCATTTTCTTGCTTTGTGCACTCTTGGCCCTGAGGGTAAGATATTAGTTTGAGTGACTCTCTCCCACTGTCAACTTGGGACCCAAATACACTCCTGGATCAATGTTGTGGCAATATCCCAGGGATGGCCAGTCTCCCTTCTTCCACAACCTACTCTGTGACAAGTCTAGTGAATGGGGATCAAATGTGGAGTTAAAAGTCATTACCCTGATCTCCTGTGGTCATTAACGATCTCAGAACCCCTGCATCCAGAGCCTAACCAGACCCTGCCACTCCCCAACAATGACCATCACTCCCTTACCTCTGTCCCATAAGGCAGCCTAGAAATCACCTCAGGTGCCATCCAGTAGGGTGTGCCAACCAGTGATTTCCTCTTTGGCACCTCTTTGGAAACTTGAGCACAGAAACCAAAGTCAGACAACTTTATCTGAAAAGGAAAGGAATGCAACAAACTAACAATATAAAAATACTGACATTTGTAGCAACGTGGACAGACCTACAGATTATCATACTAAGTGAAGAAAGTCAGAAAGAGAAGGACAGATACCATACAATATCACTTATGTGTGGAATCTAAACTATGTCACAAATGAACTTATCTTCGAAACAGAAACAGACTCACAGACATGGGAAACAGACTCACAGACATAGGGAACAGACTGGTGGTTGCCAAGTGGGAGTGGAGGGGGGGTGGGAGAGGGATGGACTGGGAGTTTGGGATTAGCAGATGCAAACTCTTATATATATGTATAACCGAATCACTTTGCTGTACACCAGAAACTAACACAACACTGCAAATCAACTATGTTTCAATAAATTAAAAAAAATACTGGCTTCGAGATATAGAAATATAGAAAGAGTTTCAAATTCAAAACAAAACCACCATCTCTTGTTAACAGGCCTTGAAAATACCAGAGAAGGGGCTATCAGACCCTTTTATTGGAAAGGTACAATCCATTTTAGTGAAAAAACCTCTTATGGCTCCAGCAGGATTGATTTGCAAATGTTTAACTCCTGCTGCTGCTATCTTTTATAAAATTATGAAACCCCAAAATTTACAATACACCCGAAACAAATTCATTAAAATTCAAACCTACTACTTTCATTTAATGTAAGAGATGATGCTTTAGTGTAAGTAAACTGCTATTCTCAACACGAGTTTTGTACAAACTGCTGCAATTTAGGGGTTTTTTTTGCACCGAAGACATTTAGATTTCTAAGTACCATGAGATGATTCAAATAACCAACCTCATTTCTATGTTTGAATTATTGCAAGACCCCATTTATAAAGGCTGCTGAGATATCACTTTAAGTACTGGCTCCCCTTTTCTTTTGGTTTTCCTCCTTTTCTCAGGACAATTGAAGTTGCCAAAGTGAATATCAATGCAAGTGGAAATGAGGGCATAGAAACTGGGTGTGAACAATTAGTTACCAGGGGTACAAGGTGGTCATCTTAATTACCCAATATACATATATGTTATTTACATTAGAGGTCATCAAAAAGAAAAACACCCTGAAATTTCTTGCCCGAAGCCTTTAAGAATACTCTTAAGAACATACTGCACCCTCAGGCACCCTGCCAGTTTATATATTCTAGGTGACCAGGATTCAGTTTATTTCTGGGAGGCTTGATTCTGTTCATGGTGACCTGGTCTGAACTTCAGATAGCCTCATTGAAAAGGATTGCCACTTAGGATTATTGGTGATGACAGAATACATTAAATGAAAACAAAACAAAACAAAACAAATCAATGATTCAGGCATTGTTTGGCAATGGTTCAGAATGGTCATTTGAAGTTAAAATTTCCATAGATCAAAGGTATAGTCTCTAAGGCACAAATTCTCCCTTGATTCTCTTGATACCTCTCTGAACTTTTTTCAACCATTTTTTCTGGCTCTATCTCTGCTGCCCACAACTTAAATACTGGGGCTTCCAGGAGTTTGGGTCCCAACTCTCACCTCTTCTCTTTTTAGGTGCTCTTGCTAGATACTCTTTTTAACTCCACATGGAGTTAATTTTTGTGAAGGGTATACAGTCTGTGTCTAGATTCATTTTTTTGGCATGTGGATGTCCAGTTATTCCAATACCACTTGTTGAAAAGACCATCTTTGCTCCATTTTACTGCCTTTTCTCCCTTGTCAAAGATCGGTTGACTCTATTTATGTGGGTCTACTTCTGGGCTCTCTATTCTGTTTCATTGGTCTATTTGTCAATTCTTTGCTAATACCACACTGTCTCAAAAAGTCCCAAAGTTAGGTAGTGTCAGTCTTGCTCTTTGTTCTTCTTCTTCTTCAATATGTGTTGACGATTATGTTGGTCTTTTGCCTCTCCATATAAACTTTAGAATCAATTTGTCAATATCTACAAAATAACTCACTGAGATTTTGACTGAGATTGCATTAAATCTATAGATCAAGTTGGGAAGAAGTAACATCTTGACAATACTGAGTTCTTCCTATCCAATGTAATACCTCTCCATTTATTTAGGTTTTTTTAATTTTATTCATCTGAGTTTCGTAGTTTTTCTCATATAGATGTAGTACGTATTTTGCTTGATTTATACCTAAGTATCTAGTTTTGGAGGGTGATAATGTAAATGGCATTGTGTTTCTAATTTCAAATTCCACTTGTATTGCTGGTACATAGAAAAGTGATTGACTTTTGTATATTAACTAGATATCCTACAACCGTGTTATAATCATTTATTAGCTCTAGATTTTCTTGTTCATTCTTTCAGATTTTCTGAATAGATGATCATGTCACCTGTAACCAAAGATAGTTTTATTTCTTATTTCCCAGTATGTATACCTTTTATTCCTTCTCTTGTTTTATTGCATTAGCTAGTACTTCTAGTATGATGTTGCAAAGGAGTGGTAAGAGGGGAAATCTTTGCCTTTTTCCTAATCTTAGTTGGGAAGCATGTTCAATTCTTAAGGATAGTTCAAGGCCCTGATCACTTCTCACTTCCTCCAGAATTTTTCTCAGGAGGCTATATTGATCTCTCCCCTCACCAAATTTGAGAGAATTTAGCATTCATTTAATCTTGAACTGTTTTCTGATGCTGAGTTTTTCCCTCAGCTAGAAATGACATTGCTCAGGGGCAATAGCTCTGCCTTTTAATTATGAAGCCTCTCTGTGCTCCTTAAGAGCTAAGAAAACAGTAGATAATCAAAAAACTCATGCTACTAGATTGATATTATCTGATATTGACATATATATACATACATACATACATACATGGGACAACAGATCACGTGATAGAAAACACATTAGTGCTCCTTCTGAAGCCATCATTGACTTACTGAAGACAACTGTTTCTAGAATCAAAGTTGTAACACAGATGAAATGGAGGTAATATTTTGGAAATTATTATTTTTTTCTTTTTCCATTTCCTTGTTCATGATCTGCTCTCTAATCAGGCCAAGACTAGTGGGGTGTGGTTTGGGATGGGACTCCTTCAATTTGGCTTGCACCAGATGGAATGCTAGAGAAAGATGGTTTAACAGAGATATGATTTTTCTCAATTGCTTTGGCATAGCAAGAATCAAGCCCAGATGTGTCAGATCACAGAATTTCCATGTGGTATAAAGAAGACTGCCCTGGGAATTCCCTGGCAGTCCAGTGGTTAGGATTTGGCTCCTTCACTCCTGGGGCCCGGGTTCAATCCCTGGTTGGGGAACTAAGATCCCACAAGCTGCAAGACGCAGCCAAAAAAAAGAAAAGAATAATCCATTAAAAAAGAAAGAAGAGTGCCCTATGGCCATGGTAGCTGGTCCATAATCCTTGCTGCCCTATTGTAAAAGGCTTCTACAATTCTGAGAAGTGAAAGCCCTACAGTCCATCACTTTTAGCCAAGGATTATTTGCAGAAGAGGACAAAGAGCAGTAACTTATGTCAGGCCCCAACTCTTTATTATACACCATTTCCTACCACCCCGAGCAGATGGTGGTGTGCTTCAGAAATATCTGAGTAGCATACATCCCCACACAAACAAGGGAGAGGAGCCACATGCATCTGTGTTCAGAGGTAATATTAAAAATATTTAATAACCAGATTCATCTAGACCAGTCAGAATCTAGACATAAAGTTGGGCTTTGTTCTGGAGTTATCCTGTGGGCATTACCATCCTTAATGAGGCAAGGGGCATCCTGGTAAAGGGCTGGGGTCATGGGGGATAATACTCCAATGACTGGAAACAGTGGCTATTAACCAACAAGCATGAGAATATTGCAACATTTTAACAATGGGTGCAGATACACTGGTGAATACCAGCTGCACATCAGCTTTGGCTATGCCCAACGTGGCCTCCATGGAGAGATGGCACGACAGAGTGGGTGGAAATGAACTTGAGGCAATGCTACTGGCTTCCATGGCCTTTGTGTGGTATGCAGGGCTCCCGAAGCTCCTCCAAATCTCAGTGAAGGAACAGGGCCAGGCACAAGCCTATGGTTGACATGAGAGGCAGTCTCAAGGATAGCTTTCAAGACTTGAGGAAAGAGGCTGGAGTAAAATACTGCAGAGAAGCCTCTTCCTGAAAAGACCAGCAGCTGATGGGACCAGCTAATGCTCACTGGTCACGAGTCCAGGGAGCAGAAGAGGCTGTCACGCCAAGGCAGAGACCAGCGAGGAACAAGAAGATGGATCGTATCTCCTTCACCCGGAGGTCCCATAACCCACATTTGTCTCCATCCTGAGGAAGATGGGGGTGGGAGGTGGAAAGAAAGAGCAGGTGGCAGCCAAACCTGAAAGACTGAGGGTTTAAAGGTATCAGTTTAACCTTACAATAATGTGACTGAATTCTGATAGACAATGTTTAAATTATTTAAGCAGACTAAATTTAATAGACTGAATTAAAATAGAGTTAAAAAAAATTCTAGTCAGTGGGGCTTTGTGAAGAAGTTGAGGTTATGTGTGTGTGTGTGTGTGTGTGTGTGTGTGTGTGTGTGTGTGTGTGGTTATTTCCAAAGTTCAAGCCTGAGTAAGTTTGCAACCCTATGACACAGATAGTAAAGGAGGAACAATTTTGCCAATATATTTTGTTTACCTGTAAAATGAAGAAACCTAAATGATTCAGGAGGTGACTGTATCAGCATTTTGGTATTGGCAGTTTTAATTTTAACTGGCTTTAATTTTAAAGCCTCTAGTGTGGCTCTCTTTTTCCAGACATTAAAAAAAAGATACCAAACCTGACAGACTAATAATTATCTCCGTGACAAAATATAAGATGAGAAATTGAAACTCAACACTTGGAAGCCAGGCCTGTTCTTCTGTTGTAGGAGTATAAGTGCTTTTGCATGATTTTTTTACTCATTCAAGTACATAAAAGAGACAATTTTCTAAAAGAACATAATTGCACACAACATTCGTCCAAATAAATCTGCAAGTAGATAATAAGAACTCAGGTAATGAGTATAATAAAGCATTGTAGGCAGTTATTAAAAGCAAATCACACACACACACACACACACACACACACACACAAAAGCAAATCACATAGACTTTAAGCTGAGCCTTATTTTAGATAGGATTGTACAACGTTGGTACTTAGGAAACCATCTTTGTCTCACTAATGCAGTTAGGCTAAGAGAACTGAAGCAAGCATGTTGCCCACCCCCTAAGAGGAGATGTAGCTGGTCCACAGGGGCCAGACAAGGAACTAGAGCTCAGAGGTCAGACAAAGCTGCTACTTAAACCTGAGATCTTACCCATCTCAATGCATCCTGGCTAGGAGTAAGGGGCCCCACAAAAATTTGCAAGAGGAGGAGCAAAAGAGAATCTACCCACAAGATAGCTACAGGTTTAAAATAAAATATAAAACCCTCGTTTTGTAAATTGCATATGCTCTAAAGAATTCTTGCATCTGCTCCAGATTTTTGCTAAGGCAGAAAGATGGCTGCTTCTGTGCCTGGTTCCTGGGTTCTTCCTATAAGGCAATGGTACTCAAGTGTGTATCATCAGCTGGGAATTGCTCAGAGATACATCCAGCCTGACTGAATCAGAATCTCTGAGAGAACGGCCCAGGAATCTGTTTTTTGCCAAGGTCTCCAGGGGTTGTGATGCTCACTAAAATCTGAGAACTTGTTTTAAGAAGAGCAATGACCCAGGGACAAAGGAACCGAGGTAATAGAAGGGGTCAGACTGATGATGGTGCCTCCAGCTGAAGACCCACTTCTTCAGCAGCCAAACCTGAGAGGAGAGGGAAGGCATCATAGCGGCTGAGCTGGAATGGCTTAGAGGCCTCAGCCAGCCCCTCTGCCACTTGGCACAGCACGGAGAGCGGTAGGAACTTGTCCAAGATTATGTGACAGTTTTAGCAGTGAACTTAACCCTGGGGTCTCCTGACTTTTCATGCTGTGTTCCCTGCATTAGAAAATAACTTCTGTGGAGGGAGTGTTTGGGTGTATCTCAGAGACTACTGGAAAGGAATGAATTTAAGCAAGCTATTTAATATGCCCAAGTCTCTATTTAAGAAGAGCTTCTGGGAGATAATCTTCAGGTCTTCCTCTAATTGTAAAATTCTAGCAATTTGAGAGCCAACAAAATTCAAATGGCTAAAGGAGCCAGGAAAATATTGGGTTGGCCAAAATTCTGCTCAGGTTTTCCCGTAACATCTAATGGAAAAAACCGAATGAACTTTTTGGCCAACCCAATAATACCAATGAATTAAATGAGCCAGTGGAGACAATGGAAAACTAGGGACACACGCCCCTGATAAGGAGACACTAATTTCCAGCTGATTGTCAGGGGCCCAGTAGAGAAGGTGTGGAACACTCATAGGCTCTGGTTGCCCGTCTATGGCCCCTTATTTGTCCTTTAACCCTCCCTTCAAATCCTGTGGGAGAAAGGGCACAAACATATTTCTTATTTCTGGGTGCTATGTTAGTTTGGGCCCCCCTCTCCCAGAAGAAAATGCTGAGACAAGGATTCAGTGTAAGTCATTTATTGGGGAGATACAGGAAACACTAGCAGTGAAATGGGGAAGTATAACAGGGAAGGGAAGGCAGTCAGTCAAGGGTTAATCAGCAAGGAAGTTACCACCATGGGAACTAGAGCTTAATCCTGCTGAGGACATCTGGGAGACTGTGTAGAATATGTGCCTCAGAGCTATTCCATCCAAGGGCGAGAGAGCTGGGGTATTTATATACCAACTCCCATCATTTTTTCAGGGCTGCTCCTGGGAAGCATGAATGTTAATTTCCTGGAATATCTAGGCTGCTTTGTTCTGCAAAAGCAGACTACAGTAGCCAGAGAAGTCCCCAGGCAAAGAGATGCAGGTGGTGGCATTTGGAGGTGGAGTTAGCGAGCACTGAAATGGGAAGATAAGGGTGGGGCACCAGCAACATTTGCACCCTCATCACACCATCTCCATTACTGCCATGTGTGAAGTCAGGCACAGTGTTGCCAGACACTTTGATTTTTTTCAAGGGAGACAGGAATCTGAAATTTTATGTGAAATCTCCTAATTCTTAAAGTGTGGTAACCAATTTATAGTAAAAAGAAAAACCATAAAGATTACTTGTAAATGCCTCTTTTTAATAGATGCATTGGGCTTAAGAGGTCACGGGTTTGAATTCCATTTCAGCCAATGAATTTGATAAAAGTTAGTCACTCACTGCCTAGTGGCCCCTAAGTATCATCTCCTAAATGCAAGCCCCAGGCCAAGGAAAAATCGTGGAGGAATTTACTCAACCCTTAATTGCAAGGGCAGGGGGATTGCCTTCATTCTGAGCATCTACCGTGTACCTGGTTTACCTCTTATGGTTTTATACTAATTACTTCATGTAATTCTTGAAACCACTCTATGACATGTTATTTATTTTCCCTTTCAAACCCCAAACACCACTCCTTAAACACCTCTGCTTAATACAAATTAGTGACTCACTAGATATTATTTCTATCATGGACAAAGAGTGAACGATTTCTTTTCAGTTGATAACAAAAAAATTTCCCTTGTAGTCTTTGAAGAGGCCAGAAAGGACTTATCCTTTTAAACCCGAGCAATTCACTGTTTTAAAAAATATATATTTTATTTTGAAATACTATATATAGGCTCATAGGAGGTTACAAAGAAATGTGCACCCAGTCCTCCCGATACGTTAGCATCTTATGCACTGTAGCTCAATATCAACACCAAGAAATTGATGTTGGTACAGTCCATAGAGCTCACTCAGATTTCATCAGTTATACATGAACTCATTTGTGTATGTAGTGTGTATGTGTGTATATGTGTGTGTACTCTACAATTTTATCACATTGTAGTCTTGCACAACCACTGTCACAAATAAAGATACGCGACTGTACCATCACCATAAGGTGATGGTGCTACCCCTTTATAGCCACACAATTCCAATCCCTAACCCCTGGCAACCACTAATATGCTGTACATCTCTATAATTACGTTATTTCATAAATGTTACATAAATGGAATTATGCAGTGTGTATCCTTTAGAGGTTGACTTTTTTTTCACTCAGCATAATTTCCTTGAGGTTCATCCAAGTTCTTGCATGCGTCACTCATTCTTTTTTTTTTTTTTTTTGGTCTGGGTAGTATTCCCTGGTATATATACACCATAGTTTATTTAATCATTTACCCTCTGGAGGACATTTAGGTATTTTCTAGTTTGGGGCTATGATGAATAAAACTGCCATAAACATTTGTGTGCAAGTTTATGTGTGGAAATAAGTTGCCATTGCTCTGGAATGTACGCCTAAGAGTGAGAATGCTTGTCACATGGTAAGTCCATTTTCAGTTTTGAAAGGAACTGCCTAACCATTTTTCAAGAGTGGCTCTACATTTTACATTCGCACCAGCATTGTGTGAATTAGTGGTGTTATTACTATTTTTCATTTTAGCCATTCTTATAGGTGTGTAACGATATCTCATAGTTTCAATTTGCATTTCTCTAAGGGCTGATGACGTTGAACATCTCCCAACAGCACACCTTGTGTGACAGACAATATTTCCAAAAATGCCAACAACAATACTGTCCAGCCCCTGAGATCTTCTTGACATATGATTCAATTCTCCTCCCACTCAGGAGAGTTTTGTGTTCCTTCCCACTGGATCTGGAAGGGCTGTGATCATGGTAAAAGTGACACTATGTGACTTTGAGGTCATAAAAATGCCATACTTCTACCCTGTTTTCTTGAGACACTCACTCATGGAATCCAGCCTCCATGCTGTAAGGAAGGCCACATGGTAGGTGTTCTGGTGGAAAGTTCCAGCTCAGCATCCAGCCGACAGTCAGCACTACATTCCTGACATATGCCTGAGGAAGATTTCTAGATGCACCATCTAGCAAGTCAGAGCAGTACTGGCTGGCTGAGCCCAGCCAACTCTCAGTCATGTGAGAATGCGAAAATAACTTTTGACTTAAGACCTAAGGGGATTTGTTATGATAATAAATGAATATGTCTTCTGCACTATAGAATGCTATAAAAGCTCCAATAGATTAGTATAAATTGTACTCTCAGCCTTTTCTTGGAGTAGTCACACTCCATCTCTGTTCTCTTTTTTAAGGAAAAAAGTTTCCTTTCTCTATAGAAACTGGAGTCAATATGGCACCTTGTTCTTAAACCTGGATGAGCTCACCCTGGCCAGCGTGGCTGAGAGTCAGGCTCCTCTCCACATGCTGTGTTCCTTCTTCCTGGAACACTCTCATCCCTGAAGGTCACAGGCCCCGCCCCTCACGCGTCTCTGCTGTCACCACCCCACTGCGGAGGGGCCTTCTCTGACCGGCCTCTACAGACCCTCTACTCTCCACCCTCCACCTTCTTTAGTCTACTTAAGTTAATTAATCATAGAAAACTTAGAATGTATCACCCTGCAATCTGGTGGTGATTTTATTTGTATGTTTATCAAGTTGTTGATTATTATACTCCTATTCTCCAAATAAACTGAATGAAATTAGTGATTTTGCTTTATTCATCCTTAGGACCTAGCACTGACCTGGCACAGAATGACGTTTAGCTCATATTTATTGAATGAGTGAGTGAACAAACCATTCAGACTGAAAGCACTGAGGATGTGTCAGTCCCTGTGAGCTCTGCTGGGTGCGTGGAAACTAAAGAAATGTTTGAAACGGAGATTCTGCCCGCAAGAGTGACACTGAATGATCTAGCCTTTCATATATTGTGGGGAGGGGAGATCTTTAAGTAAGCTAATTAAATAATAAACTGTCTTTGTCTCACATCTGATTTTGACATCCGACAGGTACTCACAACAAGGGTGAGCCTACACCCTCAATCTCTAAAAACAAGGAAAGAAAGCCTGGCAGAAACTGTCCTGATTTTTTTTTCCTGTAAGCTCCAGTCCCCAGAGCCAACGTGTGGACCAGTTCAATGCTCAGCAATGCTCAGTTCTGAGGCCATGGGACCTTGCCCTGGTGCTTTTCTGAGTCAGGCCAGGAGAGAGTTCTAGCCCTTTTCCTATAGCTCCCCTGCTCTATGGGAGATGCTGCAAAATGGCCACATGGTCTTCCCCTCTCTGTATCCACATGCCTTTGGATGCAACTTTGCATCTTCTCCCATCAAGAGGCAGTGGTGTTTATGGTGTTATTTCCCCACCCCTTGCATCTAGGCCCAGTTACCTCCACTACCACTGCTGAGATCCGGCCAACCACCAGGCTAATTAGTAAGGCTGTCAACCCCAAACTGACCACAAATGCAAGAGTGAGCTCAGCTGATGTCACGTGGAGCAGAGGTAAGCTGTCCCAGCTGAGGTCAGTGCAAAAGTCGACTCACAGAATTGTGAGCAAATAAATGGTTCTGGGTTTAAGCCACTAAGTATTGAGTGGTTTGTTGTGTAGCAAAAACTGACTGATACATACTCCTGTACGCTCTTAAAAAAAGTTCAGCCAGAGTAATGCAGAAAGCAGGACTTAAAACTGCCCATTAATCATAATACTAAGTTGGTAAATTATGTGTGTGTGTATGTTCATATATATATATATATATATATATATATATTTAGGAAATGGGATTATGGGTGATTTTTTTTTAAGGGCTTCAAATGCTTGGCTTATTTATTTATTTATTTATTTATTTATTTATGGCCGTGTTGGGTCTTTGTTTCTGTGCGAGGGCTTTCTCTAGTTGTGGCGAGCGGGGGCCACTCCTCATCGCGGTGCACGGGCCTCTCACTCTCGCGGCCTCTCTTGTTGTTGCGGAGCACAGGCTCCAGACACGCATGCTTAGTAGTTGTGGCTCATGGGCCTAGTTGCTCCGCACCATGTGGGATCCTCCCAGACCAGGGTTCGAACCTGTGTCCCCTGAATTAGCAGGCAGACTCTCAACCACTGCGCCACCAGGGAAGCCCCATGGGTGATTTTTATTTTATTCTTTATACTTTTCTGAATTTGCTGAAGTTTCCACAATAAAATTGACAATCTTTTTAAAATAAAAGAAGAAAAGCCAAAGTTCTTGGGTAGTTTCTTCTGGTTGCCCTCTGATCATTCCTGGGCAAATTTTGATGTGACGTGAACGTTTTCCACGTGACTGAGGATGCTAGGTGGTAAAAGACAGGTGCATTAAAGGGACAGCTGGCTCCACTCATCACAAGGCTATTACATCTGCTGGGAGTTTCAGGAAGATTAAAAGCGTCTAAATAGGCGGGAAAAAATCTATGCTTCAAAACTCTTCCATCTAACTAAGCCTTCCTGGCAATGTCAACTCATGCATTCCTTGGCTGTTGTATTCTATCTGGTGTGGCTGATGAGTTTCAAGTGAATCCCCTGAGCAGGCTGCAATGATTGGAAATGCAGATATCTGGGCCTGGGGATACACTAGTGTGATGGATATCTTCTGTTTGTCCTTTCAGATCTGGGAGCCCTGAGCCCTGGGAGGCCAACCTGTATTGACCATTGATGGCTTCTGATTGGACTCAGTCAATGGGGAGCACCAGTAGGAGACTGGAAGGAAGGAGCAGAGTGAGGTTCGGGTACTTAATTGGCCCAGTTCCCATCCAGCAGGTTCACTATGGTCTGGTTTCCACTAAAGATCAGAGCTCCTGCCAGGTAGCCCTCTTCACACAACAATCTCTATTTCAAGATTCCAGTAACTAGTTCTGCACCTCACCTCTTCAGTCATGGGGTAATAAGAGGAGTGGTGTTCCATTCTAGACACCTATGCTGGTCCTCATGACAGTTCCTTTTGGCTTTTCTACATCTCATCTGCCCACACCTTTATTAAACTCTCCTCAAAGCACTGGACTTTGTCATCTGTTTCCTGCAGGGACTCTGAGAGATACTGCAGACATGCGTAGTCACACGAACAGAGTGGACACAGTCCTAGAAAAGTCATTTTCTCTCCACCAATGAAAATAAGAATGTGGCAGAAAAATAAAAGAAATTTCTATAGTTTCTATTACTTCCTGCACTTACTGTTAAGGCAGAAAATTATCTGTCAAATTCAGCTCACAGATAGTTCTAAATGACAGGATGACACAGAGGATGGTAATTTCTTCTTCAAAAGCCTCCTGGGAAGGGGAGTGGGTGACTTGCGACTAAGGAAAATTAGAATTCCGAGAAAGTGTTCTTAGGAATATAATATCTGTGACAGGTGAAATGACAAGGTAAACCAGGGAGGGACCCAACATGAAAATCTTACCCGGCCATCACTTGTCAGCAGGATGGAGTCACTCTTTATGTCCCTGTGAATCACTCCTTGGTTGTGCAGGTAGGAAAGAGCCCTTAGAACCGACAGACAGACGGTAGCTATTTGTTCTTCATTCATTCTAGAAAGGAAATCACATTGAAGGAGAAAGGTCAGGCTTAAGACCATCTTTGAAATGATCAAGAGAGGTGGCTCCCTTGTGTTCTAGAGAACCAGTCCATGCTCTCCAGCCCATGTCTCAAAAATCTATGGGAAAGGAAAAGGAAGTCTTTGGGACCTGATTCCCAGAACCTAAGGCCTGGCATTGAGGATGATAGCGGCTCAGTATAAGCTAAAGTAAAGAGACCCCCATTGGCTGGCTTTTGGGTCATCAGTGCAAATGCACTTCCTTGGACTCTTATAGGTAATTCCCCAGGTACTGACAAACCTCCAGGGTCCTACAGAGAGTGCACACTGAATGACGCCAATGTTCCAGGAGGGGCTGCTAGATGACCTTGAGGAAGTCCTTTAACTTCCTCGGGTTTCTTTTTCCTCATCTTGGAAGTGGGCAAGGCCATGGTTCTCTTCAAGGTTGGACTCAGGCAAAGTGGTCTTTAGATCTCTAAGATCCCCCTCTGGGACTTGCCCTGCCTCTCACCAGCCCTTCCTCTCCCTCCTCCAGGAGCTGGAAGCTTCTGTTACTCCAGGTCCCTCTGCCAAGAAGGAAATTGGGCCTAGTTAGTTACTAATAACCAACTGTGAATGCGTGATACCCTAATAAATAGACCATGGGAATGAGAAAGGCAAGCACAACACTAGATATGCTCCCCCATTTCATGGCTGCACCCTCCGAAGAAGGTATTTCTGGTTTCAGAGGAGACTGAGGTCAGGTTACCTGCCCAAGGTTATGTAGCTCAGAAGGTAACCAGATCATGATTCAAACCCCACCTTCTATGAGTTCAAAACCCATGCTTTTCCACTTTCCCCACTGTATCATGCAGCAATTGTAACTCAAAAGAATGGATTTTCAGCCACTGAAGAACCCAGGTGGGAAGAATGATGTGGAGAATGGAGTCCCTCAGTGCCCTCAAAATGACCCATTTAGGCATCTGCCTAACTCATCTAGGCATAAAACTTCCTCCCTCTCACGGAGATATTGAGAGGCCCAAATTAGCAAAGGTAGAGGTAGCAAATGTGAAAGACCTCCTAAAACAAACTATCAGGCAAACAGAGGAGGCTATCAGGAGACACACTTCATAACTGACCAGAGTCCAAATTTAAGAATTGACTTGGGAAATAATCCCAGGTAACTTTTAGCTCAGCAGGACAAGTAAATAGATGGCCTTGAATCTGCGTTTCAGTCTTGTTGATGCCAACAAACCCCAGCTGAGTAAAACTAGGGTTCATAATAAAATCCAAGGAGATAACCAATCAGGAGAATGTCAAAGGTACAAAGTGGATGAGTATGAAGAAACATGCCCTTCTCTTTGAAGAGGATTCCTACCACCGCAATGAATTGGCCTCATAGGAAGGCAGGTGTCTGAAACAGAGTGGAAACCTACAACTTCTGTGTTCTTGGTTTTGTGGTAAGTGGGCTGGTCATTATGCTGGATTGTTTTCAGATGACAATTTTCACATCTGCCCAAAGCACACTCCTGAGAAGTTTAGAGCATCAGCCACAGGGACAAGTCCAACTACATCTTAAAATTAATTCAGGACCAAGAATTATCATCTTTAATAAAATAAAATCTATTTTTCTTGGATTCAATGAGATTTGAGTTATTTGGAGCAGGCATAAAGATTTTTCACAGGTCAAAGGTAACAAAAATTAATTGACTCTGAGCCCCCAATCACAAACTGAAAAATCCCCTGGAGTTTATAACAAATGCTACTGACTCTTAATTCAATGACTTTGAAATGGACATGGCCCACTGTAGAAAGCCTGGTGCTTTCCTACTTCAACAGGGAGGAAGTCAGGTGGGGATAAAAACACCTCAGTTTTGGAGTCAACTCCAAATTCAAATCCTGGCTCTGCCAATTATTAAATACGTGATCTTGAGAAAGATACTTTTTGCCTCTATGAGTCATAGCCTCATCCTCTAACAGACAGGCACATCAACACCTACCTTATAGAGATGTGTGAAGGTTACATGAGTTAATCAAGAACCTGACAGAGCTTGGTACTTTCCTTTCCCTTCTAGAACTGTTTCCTTGAAATAAGTAGGATATGATTTAACAAGATGCTAGATAGGGCTAAAACTTTAGTATGTATAAGAAACTCCTGAGGGGACTTCCCTGGTAGTGCAGTGGTTAAGAATCCACCTGCCAATGCAGGGGACATACGTTCGCTCCCTGGTCCGGGAAGATCCCACATGCCGTGGAGCAACTAAGCCCATGCACCACAACTACTAAGCCTGTGCTCTAGAGCCCATGTGCCACAACTACTGAGGCTACCCGCCACAACTACTGAAGCCCGTGTGCCTAGAGCCCATGCTCTGCAACAAGGGAAGCCACCACAATGAGAAGCACGGGCACCGCAATGAAGAGTAGCCCCCGCTCGCCACAACTAGAGAAAGCCCGTGCACAGCAACAAAAACTCAACACAGCAAAAAATAAATAAATAAAATAAATAAATTAAAAAAAAAAGAAACTCCTGAGCATCTGGCTAGATCATGGATTCTTTTAGTCCATCTGGGTAGAGCCTGAGATGTTGTATTTCTAACAAGCTCTT
This sequence comes from Lagenorhynchus albirostris, assembly GCF_949774975.1. Classification (NCBI taxonomy): domain Eukaryota; kingdom Metazoa; phylum Chordata; class Mammalia; order Artiodactyla; family Delphinidae; genus Lagenorhynchus; species Lagenorhynchus albirostris. Next base: position 36,805,044 of record NC_083109.1, read on the forward strand.
AGGGGATGTTGATGCTGCTGGTCCCCAGACCACACTTTGAGTGGCAAGCAGTTAAATGTTTTATCAACCAATCAATCAATCATTCAATGAAGTACTTATTGAATATCTACTATAGGAAACTCTCTGAACTACCAGCTTAAGGATTTCAAATTCTAAATATCCATGGTATTCCTTGACACACTATTGCTTCTTGCTCTCTGGAGCTACTCTGCCTTCAAGGGGAAATCCATCGACAAAACTAGATGGAGAGAATTAGAAAACACAATGGATTCTAGAGAGGCTGGCTCTTCAGTGAATCCCACGGATACAAAATAAGAACTTGACAAAGTGAGAGCTGTAGTTTTCTGATGCTCTCTGAGGCAAGAAAAAAGCCCCTCCCTTGGACATATTTTTATTAATTGTTTTATATGTAAGTCACATTTGTCTTATTCGTAGGTCTCTTCAGTATACTTGTTGCTACAATTTAAGATGATTAGATAGATAGATAGATAGACAGATAGATAGATAGATAGATATGGTGGTTGTATAGTTATACCAATAGGAATCTGCCAGCTGAAATGTTGGTGATAAACATTTGGTGTCTTCCCTTATGTCCTTTTGTTTTTAGATGGTCTACCGCAGACTCAGAGCTATAGGGAGTCATGATTGAAACACTGCCTCATTTTAGTGGAGAAAAAGCAGCACCTTTGATCTCTTACGGGTTTCTGAACACTTTCTTGCTACCTTGCTTTCCACCTATTGTCGCTCAACTGGATTCACTTATGATTTGGATGCCATTTCAGTGACATCAGCTAATACCCAATGTAGCTCCTTCATGACAATCTTCTCAAATCTTTGGTATTTTATTTACCAGCAGAGCAAACTTAAAGTTTCCCAAATGTAACATGATTTTTTTACACGTCTGTTCCTTTGAAACTTGCTTTTCCAGCGCGGTCCATGAACTAACAGCATTAACATCGCCTGGGGGTTCCTTAGAATGCAGAGTATTATGCCTCCCCCCCATTGAATCAGGATCTGCATTTTAATAAGAACCACAGGTAATTTGTATGCATATTAAAATTTTAGAAGCACTGTCTTAGCACATACTCTTTCATTTGCCTTCAATGCCCTTTTCTTCCCACTTGCCTTCTTAGTAAACTCTGATGCATCTCTCAAAACCCATCCTGGACACCACCATATATTGGAAATCCTTCTTGACTCTCTTATAGAGATATTCAGGTATTCTTCTATGCTACTTATATAATTCTAATTCTGCACAGGTGTTATAATGTATTTATGTCTAATCTGAGACTTCCTTGGAAGGGTGTATCTGAGCCTTATTCATTTGTATCTTTTGTAGCCCCAGCACTTAGGAAAGAGCCTGGCACATAAAAAGTGATTAATAAATACTTGATTTATTTGTTTTATCATTACTTGATTTATCAAGTAATGATTTATTTGATTTATCATTACTTGATGAAATGACCACAACTGACACATCAGAGAAGCAAGTAGCTGAGGCAACAGTGGCAAGCAACCATTGTTACTGGCAAGATGATTTAAAAACAGATTTGAAGAATCTCTCTCTCTCTTATGTAGTTTGTTATTATGACATAAAATTTTGATCTTTCACCTGCCCCTGCCTTCCCCAGGTACCCTTGGTGGTATCAACACATAGCAATGGTATAGCAACTTAGGAGAATGAAACTCAGTTTTAGAAATCTACGTAGGGATGGGAAATTCTATTATTTGTCACCGAAACTCCATTCTCAGCAGCTTGCTGATTTAAAATCAGTGAGTACGAATGAATTTCTGGAGGGCAGGGAGAATGTGAATTGAGTGAATGAACTATACATACATGATATTGTGATAGGCACCTGGGAATACAGAGAAAAAGGGCAGTCGTTTCTCTACCTTCAAAGTGCTTAACTACTTATGAAGAGTTCATAAATATAGTTACTGACGCCTTACCCTGGAAAAGAATAATAAGCACCTTGAACTACTTGCCTGGATAGTAAAGAAACTTACCTGGTATGAGTAACGATGTCTGTCAAGGCACCACCTTCTAGAAATTCCATGA